>NW_027093984.1:0-54076 GCF_003171515.1 Pyrenophora tritici-repentis
GATACAGAAATACCAAGCCAACGAGGAAGCCTGGGTTGACACAGGAGATGAGGAGTGCTCGTCTTAAGTGGGCATTAGAGCACAGCTCTTCTCTCGTCCATATCTATCGCGTCGTACTTGTTGAAACATCTGCTCCTTCACCTCCTCTGCCTGCTTAGCAGGTCTACCAGGCTTCGGAGCATCCTGAACGTGCTGTGGGAAGATCTTAAGAGGAGAACGTTTGGCTCAGAGCCAGCAGCGATAGCTCTATGTTGCACGCGAAGGTGCGTTGAATCTGATGTGTATTGTGACTGCTATCTACTATCTTCATTTATCTCTGGTGTATAGCTATTGCTTTTTCTTGTTGAGGCAGTGCATCCTTGTTGCTGTTACAGTGGCTTGTTGCTTTGGCTCAGCTAAATTTGCTTCTGCAGTCTTGCATAGGCTGCGACATCTTTTTACGTCGATGTAGAGTATTATTCCAAAATTGTTAACATGTTGTTCGGTGTGCGCGCCGCGAATCCGTGCACACCGCGCACGCGCACACTAGCTAAACAAGCTGCATCGGTACTACAGCTAGCTCCAGTTAGTAGCCCGATAATATCTTCTGCTAGGCGACAAAGCGATGAGCTTTGCATGATCGAAGTAGTGCTTATTTCTACTTTGAGTTTCTGGCGAATCCAGTTACGAATTTCCAAAGCGATTAGTGAGTCCAAACCAAGCTGCTCCAATGGTCTGTTCAGTGCGATACTGTCATCATCCTTGATGAGGAAAGCTGCCAATGCTGCTGCTAACGAACGAGCTATAGCGGCTATTTTGTCCTCATTGTTCGCCATCGATGCCAGCTTCGCGCGCAAATCGTCACTTTGAGAAGATTGTGCCTTGGCTCGACCGTATTGATATCCACCACTATTGTCTGAGATCGCGGTGTTATGGTATATGCTCATACGTGCATCTCGTCTCCAAGGCACGCGGTTGAGTGGTGAAGATTGGACTTGTGCTATTCAAGCCCAAGAGGACCTGACTTGGATTCCGGTACGTCATATCGCTATTTTGGCCGCAAATCTGTCCAGCAGTGGCAGATGGAGCGAGTGAGGATCTTTTCAGAGCCAGAATTAAAGCATTGAGTAGGTCCTGCTCCCTAAGGATGTACATGCCAATACGGTCCAGATTCTCGCGAATGCCCTGGTTTTGCGAAACGAAGCCAACGTCCCATAACACCAAGATCGATGACGGACGCAACGAGTCCCTGCTGCCGGCGGAAATGTACGAAAGCGTCAAGGAACGTGTTTGCCGCTGCGTAATTGGCCTGACCCCATTGCCCGATAACACCGCTACAGGAGGAAAGGAGAATAAAAAAATCCAGTTCCTTGTTGTGTACGGTGGCCTGATGCAAGTTCCACGTACCTTGGACCTTCGGCTCAATTGGTGCGATCCAATCTCCAAATGTCATATCAGGAAGACCGACATCTTTCAGGACCATGGATAGGTTAATGACGCCTGCAAGAGGACTCACCGCACTCTCATTTTTCACAGCTCTTTGCACGTGCCATATTGCTGACGCTACCATCAACCAATAATACTCGACAACCTTGTGAGCGTAAGTCTTGCACCACCCCATCAACTTCAGGTCCTTCTCTCGCAGACCTTGATAGGAACACAAGAGAGCGTGCTCCATTCTCTGCCATCCAAACTGCTAATGCTCGCCCTAAGCCTCCAAGCCCACCTACCAAAAGGTATGTACGATCTGACCGGAAGTGGATCGTTGACAAGGATGCCTTCTGTCGACTGTGCTGTCCTTCAAACTCTCTGGAATCATCGGGCATCTCAATCACAATCTTTCCAATGTGACTCCCTACCTGCATCACCCTCAGAGCTTCTTCAATCTGAACCGCTTTAAAGGATCTCGATATAGTCGGTCCAGGTATGCGCCCTGCGCGTATCCACTCAATACAGCGCTCGAAGAGAGCTGACGCTTTCCGAGGATATCCTTTGATAATAGGTCCTAGTTCGATTCCTAGGAAGGTCCGATTCGCTTCGAAAGGTGCCATCGCCAGTGTGGCGCGCCGTCGAAAGTCACGCTTCCCAATTTCCCACCATTGTCCCAAACTCGGCAACACACTGCCATGATGCCTGTAGTAGTTCCCCTGAAAGTGAGTTAAGAACAACGTCTACACCTCTTCCATAAGTAACATTCAACACGTCAGGTAGGAATGATGTATCCCTTGAGCTGAAGATGCGCGACGGTTCAATGCCATAGTTCTCTGTCAAGAAATTGCGTTTTTCGTGACTTCCTACAGTGCAGTATATCTGCAAACCTGTCAACATATTGGACAATGGGCTTGGTCTATGCTTGTGACTCACCTCAGCACCAAGCGCCTGCGCTATCTGTATTGCTGATAGACCAAATCCACCGCAGGCGGAGTGGATAAGTACGGACTATGGCAAACAAGTTTCAGTACAAGTAGCGATATAAAGATATAATGGAAGCCAGTTGTTGTACTCACCTGCCCATGTTGCAAGTTAGCTTTTTCAACAAGCGCATAGTAAGCTGTTGCGTAAACAAGTGGCAAAGCTGCGCCCTCTTTAAAGTCATTGAATCGTCCAATCTGACGCACAGAGCTTCGTTCATTATCTGCGTCGTTTTAAAGCACCCCATTCCTAGATATGAAACGCGGTCCCCAACCGAGAAGCGAGATACTCCAGGTCCTACTGCCCGGACAATACCGCTTCCTTCAAACCCCATCTCGCTGAGGTCATTCTCCATGATGCCTAAAGCGATGAGAATATCCTAGTTGAGTGTTAATTCCTAAACTTGATGTTTTCTAATAATATGGGTTCCGTTTGCTTGTAAAAGTAATGTGGGTGCCGCCAGCCAGAAGTCAGGAATCGAAAACACTCACTCGAAAATTAAGGCCAAAACTTAGACTCAACAAGAACTTCATTCTCGATAGGGAAAGCGCTTTGTTCACACGGGATCCATGTCAAGGTGTGTAAAAGGCCTGGCGTCCTCATAGCGATACGCCACTGAGGTTTTTCTCCTCTATCGCGCGCATATCTTCTATCCGAATCCCTTCAACCACCTCTGATAATGTTTGCCAATGTAGGCGTGGAGTATCTCTTCATGAACAATGGCGTACTCATAGTCCGGATCTATAGATCCGGACGGATTGAAATGTTCGAATCTGGTTTTACGAAAAATCTTGGTTATCTTAGTCGCAGCAGCCCCTACTCCTGTGGAGTCTCATCGACTTCAACAGTTAGAAAAGGGAGGCTTAATTCGTTTCGTGCAGTTCTGGCAAGACCGAGCGTCAAAGCAGACTGTGGATCTTTTACTTTACCGACTTGTACAGCGGGCATTATCCATAGAATAAGCGCTTTGTGCGAGCAAAAACAATTCTTGATAATTTCGAATGTCTCCTCACGGATTCCGTGTAGAAGGGGTTTTTGAAGCTCCAGCAACGAAATAACATCGTTTTGTGGTGGTAATGGTTGTCCAAAATGACAGACATCAACAGTTACGTTTGAGGCTTCCAAACAGTGGCGTACCTCAGAAACGTACCGACCGTCAGAATCATAGCACAGTAGACTGACCCGTGACAGTGTGTGTTCTGAGCTCTCACGGGCTACTACGATCCCAGCGTTGAGTTGATAAGGCGCGTCGTCATCGAGGATGATTGCTTCGGGTTTTGGGAAGCCGGCATCGAGAAGTTCTTTCGTCCATCTCTCTGGTGAAATGAATGGCTGATCCACGCGATCATCTAGTGCTCCAAGCCACCATCCGGAAAGGAAGCCCTAAAGAAATCTGTTAATACCTTGATGGGAAATCGAAACAGAATTGTGCACTCACCATGACATAGTTGACACACATCATTTCTGGAACTAGTTAGTAAATTTCCATCTTTCCGCACAATCCCACTATAAATTGCTAGGAAAGAACTAGTGAGTGCACAAAGCGTTTCACATACCTGGGTTGAGCTCTTCTAAGAAGAGTCGCCCTCTTGGGCTTAACAAACTACGCATGTTACACAGAGTTTTCTCAGGCTTGGAGTAGCATGTAAAACCTAAGTATAAATGGTTGCCGATTAGTATACACGACCTAGAGGAGTGATGGGTGGAATAGAGGAAATGAAACTAACATTTGCGGCAATGATCAAATCGAAGCTACCCAACTGAAAGCCTTGCTCAGCTGGATCTTTGGTGACATCCAGTACGGCGTATTCTATTGCAGCATGGCTTGAGAACCTCTCTTTAGCAGCTGCCATGAACCCGGATGATACATCTGTGTAAGTGTAGACACTATACAGACGCTCGCCATAGGATGACGTCAAAGCCCGCAGAATATTGGCTGTTGTCCCTCCTGTGCCAGCACCCACTTCGAGAATTCGCATGTTTGGGTTAGTGTTGGCCAGAATACTGATCATGTCAGCCGAGTCAACTGAGAGTGCATCATAGAAGTCAGTGAGAACATTGTTCTCCATCATAACATGAAGAGGGTGCATTTCATTTCTGAAAATCGCAGGCGCGACGGAAAAGAGTTGAAATGCTGCCTTGGAGAAAGCAGCATAAGGTGATGAGGAGAGTGCACGCATAATCTCATCTACGCGTTTAACTCTTTCCTCTACACTCCTCTTTTCTAGCAAGATGTCTTGATTTACGAACTTGTTCGCCCCTGTATATAGCGTTGGACCTGCGCTTGCATCCATTTCATGAGCTTGGCAAGATGTTCGGCAGTATCGTCATTCGTCTGGATTCCTTCGCAATGGTTGAACATGCAAAGAAGAACAAGTTCCTCGAGCAATGGCCACTCATTGATACGCGGTGCTTTTCGATGGAAGTGTTTTCTCAGGTCCACGAAATCGCTATGTGGCATCCACTCGAATTGCGAAATTAACGGGATTGTATTTACTCGTGCATCATCGTTGCTTCTTGTCATTGCGCTCATTTCGAGCCTTTTAGGCCGATTCTTGTAGTGACTGGCTCTCCGAGGTATCCCGCACTCTTCACTACAACATTTCCGGCTATCGAGCCCCGCTCCGATTTCTTAGTGACGTTGGCCATTATTTCCAGAGTATGATCAGCCGGACAAGGATGCAGGAGTAACTCTTCTATGAAGGTTGGGACCGATATACTTTTCAAGTCTCGACACAGCCCACGAGAGGATGCCACAGCAATAAGTTGGAGGAATTGGTCGATGACGGCTGGATGAAGCACATACCTAGAGCACTTTGGTTTTCCATGTGTATGTACAATCTCAACAGTGGCTTTGGCTTCATTCATGGTGGTTGCGGCCGAGATATTCTGCATGCCCTCAAAGTCACCCGTGTAGTTAAACCCAACATGCCTTAGTCCGGTATACCACGTCTTTTCGTCTACCTTGCGTGGAAATGAGCCAGTCTGGGCTACCATATGTCGAGGAAATGCGAAAGAGCTGTCTTGAGACGCTCTTGCTTCGCCAAAACAATTCCTGGCCCATCTCGTTCCGTCGAAAGAACTGATAGTGAATTGAAACCAAGGAGTGGTTTCAGACGAATCAACCATGATTCTCTTGAAGCTTGTTATGATTTCTGTGATCTTATCCATCTTTAGAACTAGCGCTGAGGCGATACGTACATTCCTCATGCTGAACGTGCCATCAGAACTTCCATCTTCAGTTTCAGACAATTGCTGAATAGCTTCGCCGACCATGGCAATATAACCAGCGGCAGGGAAAATGATATCGCCATTCACTTCGTGTCCAGCTAGCCAAGGGACTTCATTAAGAGTGAATACCTTTCTCCATACAGGCTCATTGGCTGCTGACTCGAAGACTCTGCTTCCAAGAAGCGTGGGGGATGTTCGCGAAATCTCCATTCTCGAGAAATCCGTGGCTCGAGCCAGTGGGTTATATCTTGCTTCCAGGGGTAACGAGGAAGATTTTTGACAAATTTCCCCGGTGGACAGAGAACCTCGTAATTCAGAGGGAGGCCTTGTTGATAGAGCTTGCCAGCGAGATACATCAGGCTCTCATCACAAGGGTTGCCTCTGCGAAGAGAGCCGATGTGCAAGATATGGTTATTACGGCCAGTATCCCTGAGGATCTGGCCAATCGGTCCAGCAAGCGCGGGATGAGGGCCAATCTCAATCAAAACAGCCTTGTCAGTATCGCTTGGTAAGATCTCTTCGAATGAAGAACGTAGAGCAGAGTTGAATAGAACAGGACGCTCCATATTAGCACGCCAGTATTGCGCATCAAGACAACTGTCTCCAGTCAGAAGCTTTCCAGTGACCGAAGAATAAAAGGGTATCGTAGGGCTACAGCTTTGGACGTAAGGCGTGATTTGTTTCTCATAAGTTTCCCCGTGCCGGAGCATATGGTGAGAATGATACGCTCTCTCCACCCGTAAGAGGCGAGCCAATACTCCAGGTCGTTCGGCCTGGATATTTCTGAGGACCTCCTTGACAGCTTCTGTATCTCCGGATAAAGTTGTGCTCAGTTGACTGTTCTCGCAAGCAATGTCCACCCCAGGTAACAGAAAAGGCAACACATCATCTCTACCAAGTCCGACTGCTGCCATGGAGCCCTCTTCTTTTACTGGGACATTACTAAATCGGGATGCTGCGACTGCTATTGCAGCCTCCGCTGTGATAGCTCCACTGGCATAGCGGCAGCTGCCTCACCCGATGAATGTCCAATCACACCATGGGGAATAACTCCCCAAGAACGAATAACGTCACGAGAGCTATCTGTATAGCCACACAAAGAGGATGGCCAAGCTCAGCACTGTACACTCGGCTATCATTCTCGCCTTTATGCAACTCGTGCTCGATCTTCCATAGTGGCGGTGTCTCCATAGTCTGCAAAAATCGGTCCAGTTTCTGGATTGTCTCCCTAAAAATGATGTTTGTATCCCAAAGGTGTGCCCCCATTGTAGGCCATTGCGCACCCTGTCCGGTGAATACTAAAATAGCTTTGATCTCATTCCAGCCATCCAAAACCGATGGAACACTGGTAGTGAGCGAATCTGAAAGTTGTGGCGTGCACATGTGTCCACTTGTAACAACGAAAAGCGATGAGGACGATGTTCTCGCTTGTTAGCCAAAGTGTATGCGAGGTCATGGAGTTCTAATTGTCTCTGGTCCTGGGCGAATTGTATGTGGCTATGGACTTGCTCTTGGAGTGATTCTGCATTATAAGCAGAGAATAGTAGCAAATTAGACCCAGAGGTCTGCTGGCACCGAATTTTCTCAGAATCATCATTATTGAAGTAGCTGTTGTTGATGAATTCATGCTGGTTACCGACCGGAGATGTCTTATCGTTAAGGTTGCCTGCGTCTGGGAGTGCCACATATGTCTGCTCACTCGGATGTGTGAACCAAGTTTCATTAGTTGAAGATCTCCGAACTGGACAGAAATTAGTTAGAAAGCCAGCGGCGGAGACTTGCGGTGATTTAAGAATTCATAGGCGACTCACGTTTAGCGTCGATCTGCAAGTCGAGGTTGAATTGCCGATACGATTCAATAATGACCTATTTACTGTTTAGTGATGTTGCTTTTACATGATCTCTGTTTACTACCGCAACGATATAAATTGAAAGCAGACGTACATGTGCATTAACACCTCCAATGCCAAATGAATTTACACTGATTCTTTCAGCGCGGCCCTTAGGCCAAGGTTCCGTTTCGATCGGGACATGGAGCTTGCACTCCTTGAAAGGAACTGTTTGGAAAGTTAAAAAAAATCCTGAGTTTATGGCGTATGCTTGACCTACTCTTTGGATTCGGTGTCTCGAAACTGATATTTGGTAAAACCATGCGGTGCTCTAAAGCTAAAACACTCTTTATCACACTAGTCAATCCCGCTGCACCCTCTGCGTGTCCAACATTTGCTTTAACCTACAAATTATTAACAACAGCTTCCACTTCAGAAACATGTACCAACTTACTGATGTAATAATGATACCTTTATCACCAAAGCAGTCCGCTATAGCCTTAGCTTCAAGTGAATCTCCTACTTGTGTACCTGTAGCATGACACTCGATTATTGCCGTTTCACTCAGGTTTGGTATTCCGGCGGCTGAGTAGGTGCGACGTATGAGATTTGCTTGTGCAAGAGGATTTGGAACAACCATTCCCAACGTGCGACCGTCGCTGTTGACTCCAGTTCCACGAATCAAAGCACGAATTGAATCCTTGTCTCGTAAAGCAGAACTTAACTTCCTGACTAGAACCATGTTGACAGCTTCGCCACGAGCGTAACCGTCGGCCGTGGCATCAAATGGCCTGGACTGACCCCTCGGAGATAACAATTCCATGTCGTTCAACGTAATCCACATAGTTGGTGAAAAAATCAGATTAATGCCACCTACGAGTGCAGCGTCACACTTGCCATTGCGAATTGCTTCGCATGCTAGATCAAGACAGACAAGCGATGAAGAACAAGCAGTCTTTACAGTCATGCTAGGACCGCGTAAATCAAACTCATAAGAAATTCTGTTGCTTAGAGCAAAATCTTCGAACCCAGTGGCACGATAACCGCCTATGTGCTGCGTTTCTTTTGCGTTGACGTCGGCCCAGTCTTCGCCGAATTCGCCGATATAGCACCCAGTATTGCTACCACGCCAGGAAGACATGCCGGCGCTTTCAAAACACTCGTAAGCCACTTGAAGGAGCTGCCTCTGGGCTGGATCGAGCCGATCTAACTCTGTCTTAGATGTTGGAAAGACTGTCGTATCGAAATTTTGGATATTAACGCCGTCGAGAAAGTAGCCTTGGGTGAAAGGAATTGTTCCACGCGTACCTGACGAGTCATAGAACCCGTCTAAATTGAATCGGTTCCTAGGAATATCGCAGAGTCCGCTTTTCTTTTCTGAAAGCAGGTTCCAAAAGTCGGATTCGCCTTTAACATTGCCAGGTAGGCGCATGGCCATACCAATAATGGCGACCGGTTCATTAGGCGTGGAAACATGAAGCGAACTGTAATCCAGTCCCTTGCCAGAACCTTCCTGATTTTCTTTGGAAGACGCGGGTGCCATAATGGCACTTCGTGTACCAGTTTACGGGCTGGTTGGTCGAAAACTCCTGCAAGGAATGAAAGCCGTAGGTATAATAGATAGTTGTTGACACGGCAAAGGTGTTGAATACTAGCAGTCGTTGCAACGAACAAAGCGTATAGTATTTGATTAGTAGTGAGCAAGAGCTGGATGGAGAGATCTCCATATGTACGGTTGCGAGCTAAGCGGGAAGCTTGGTCTAACCAGTGGTCCAAGCTTCCGGCCCGGAAAAACTCGCCGGGCTGGCTGTACGCGCATGTCCCGACAATAGTATAAGCTTATGTTTTTAATGCTCTATATGTCTTACTCAATAGCAAAACAGAGATGATCATATCCTAAATATAAAGTATGCGTCCGCAATAAAGTAGTAGCAATGGATTTTTTATGGACCAAGATAATACTACGGTTAGGAGACGCCCTCCTTGAGATAGCCTTCGGATAATATGAGGCTCCCGACTCCCAATCCCTGTAATACTTCGGATCTCTTGTTCTTAGTCCTTTTGGTACTCGGCTCTAAGCACAAGCACATCCGCCATACAAAGAAAAGGAGAGAACACACAATCAACCACAAAGATCAAGCCAAATAGTCCACGTGTCCGATGCACGCTAAGTAAAGAGAACAAAACAGCAAGGAATCAAAAGCCGGACACATATAATAAATAATTTTCAACCACTTGTTTTACAGTTGTTAGCGGTTGCAGCTTCGCCCCTACATGCAGCTACGTAACAAGTTTAAATGCCCTAACTTCCGTATAGATGTTCGCAGGAAAATAGACGATGTGATTGGTCAGTTGCCGATCCAATAATGACTAGTCTTTAGAATGCTTACGTGCAGGGGGAAAGGAGGGGTGAGGCCGCAATCGCTAACAACTGTATAATACCATCGCGCCAGATAGCGCATTTTATCTGAGAAGGGGATTCACAAACTAATTACGGCTAACGCTGTTCCCTAGCGATTTTCGTATTTGCCTTTCTTCATACTCTTCTCTATGTACTGTAACTACTACATTAGAATTTTTTGTCGGTCCTGTCGGTCCTGTCGGTTCTGTCGGTCCTGTCGGTTCTGTCGGTTCTGTCGGTTCTGTCGGTCCTGTCGGTTCTGTCGGTTCTGTCGGTTCTGTCGGTTCTGTCAGTTCTGTCGGTTCGGTCGGTTCTGTCGGTTCTGTCGGTTCTGTCGTCTATGGAGAGCTCGAGAGGGGCAGAGACAGCGACAGGGATAGGGTCAGGGATAGGGGCCAGAACACCAAAGTCATCTGCGGCTGTTCGCAGCCAAACAATCGCAATAAATACCAATCATATTTCGATCTCCTCTATGCCAAGCTTGATCAATATGACGTCGCGCCACATAATGTCTACAATATGGACGAGAAGGGCTTCTTACTTGGCCGTATTTCACCACCAAAAAGAATCTTTTCGAAGGAGTTTTGGGAGTAAAAGAAAGTACGGCAATTCCTCCAAGATGGCAGTAGAGACTGGATAATGATTATTGGCTGTATCTGCGGTGATGGGAGCTCAGTAGATCCTACGATAATCTACGAGGGCGTAGAGGGTCTTTGCGATGGATAGCTGCAGGATCTAGTGGTGGGAAAACACCCCGTTTTTTGCTGTACAAGCCCGTCGGGATAGTGTAACAATGACCTCGCGCTGGCTTGAGTTGAGCAGGTGTTCAATCGGCTCACGAAGGAAAAAGCAAAACGCGACTACCGGACGCTTCTCGTCGACGGGCACGGCAGTCACCTGACGCCTTCCTTCATCGAGTACTGCCATACCCACCGAATACTACTCGCAGTATTTCCGCCTCACGCCACTCACAGCCTCCAGCCACTCGACCTTGGCGTGTACTCACATCTGGTAGCTGCGTACAGTACCGAGCTCACCCATCTAATCCACAGCGGTCAAGGACTATTCGATATGCGGAAAAGTGATTTCCTACGCATATTGTGGGCGGAATATACATCTGCTTTCACAGCTAATGATATGTTGAGTAGTTTTCGTGCCATTGGGATCTATCCGCGCGATCCCGACGTCATGATAAAACGCTTCAAAACACCACCACGACGAGCCGATATAGATATAGAAATTGGAGAGGCAGGTGATGGAGATGGCTGGAGAGATCTGTCAAAGTTATTTGACACTGCTGTGCCAAATACATCGAAATATGCAGCCAAACAGCTTAAACAGGCGCTGCATCCATTGCAGATCCAGAACGAGCCTTTACACCATGAAAACAAGGAACTGCGGGGTAGTATTACTACCAGAAAACGCCGCAAATCTGATAGAAAGCTTGTCGATCTGCAGCAGCACGAAGAGTATCATAGTATTGCAGTGGTGTGGAGCCCTCGATCAGTAAGAGAGGCTAAGCCCGCGAGGCAGCAGAACAACTGCAACACCATGAAAAAAAAAGAAAAAAAAACAACAACAGAGGGGGGAGCGAGCTGCCGCAGCTGCGTATAAAAAACAGATGGCACAAGCAGCACGGGAGACTCGTGGAATGGCCAAAGTAGTGCGGCAGCAGGAGCGTGATGCGAGGGCTGCACAACTAGCTGTCGCGCGCGCTCAAAAGGCACAAGACTGCGCTACTATAATCGCACAAAAAGCTCGCGATAAGTAGAATATAGCTAAGCGAAAAGCTTCATCAATTTAGAATAAAAAATATCAAAGCGGCGTCGTGTTGTGTGGAGGCTGAAAGTGGTAGTGGTGATGCATCACCGCCCGCCAAGCCTCCCACTAAAACCACCGCGCGCGGCCGCAACGTGCGGTTACCCAGCAAATATCAGTAGATATATACCAAGTATACAATCATGCCAGTACTCCACCGGAAAACCTCGCGATAATAGCGTTTTGGTGGTGGTGGTCAAAAGCTTCATTTTTTGGCAGGCACGCATTTTGGTGGGGTGTTGCATTGGCTGAACTGTTGCACGCACTGACCACATAACGTGTCTGTGCGCGTGATGCCCATAATCGCGTGCCGCACACCCGCAACATCAACACCAATCCACCCTTACCACTTCAACCACCCATAACTCCACAACCATGAGTTGTATCAACGCTGCGATTGAAGCTATTGAATCGCGTGATCCCGGAGATAAATTTACATACTCTGAGGTTGCGCGCCGCTTTGGTGTTGATCGCTCTACGTTGTCGCGACGCCATCAACAGATCCGGGGCTCAAATGAAGCCAAATCACGTAATCAGCAACTCCTTCACCCACACCAGGAGCTACAGCTTCTAGAGCACATTGACGAGCTTACTGAGGCTGGCTTACCACCGACGAGGACTATGATCCAGAACTTTGCTAGTGCTATAGCCGGAAGGGCTACCTCCCAAAGCTGGGTGACGCGCTTCTTTCACCGTCATCCCGACGCGATTATATCACGTTGGTCAACTGGTTTGGACCGCAATCGCCACCGGGCTGATTCTGTATACAAGTACGAGTCGTACTTTGATCTACTATCTACTAAAATGGCTCAGCACCATATTCGGGCGCAGGATGTATATAATATGGATGAGAAGGGATTCCTTATTGGAGTGACGGGAGGAGTAAGAGAGTGTTTAGTAAGCAGAAATATGAGACTGGGGGCTTTAAGAAAGTGATACAGGACGGCAACAGAGATTGGATCACTGTTATCGCTGCTATATGTGCTGATGGGAGTACGTTACCGCCCGCGATTATATACGAAGCTACTTCGGGCAACATGTACGCCAGATGGGTTGATGATATCGCAATTGACGATCCAGTCTACGTTACCTCAAGTCCCTCAGGGTGGACCAATGATCAGGTAGGCCTGGCATGGCTCGAACAGGTGTTTGATCGCCATACGAAGGAGAAGGCCGGCAATCACACACGCTTACTCATCCTTGACGGCCATGGGAGTCACGTTACTATGGAGTTTATTGACTACGCGATCGCCCACAATATTATGTTACTCGTACTACCCCCCATAGTACCCATACGCTGCAGCCACTCGATGTGGTAATGTTCAAACCTCTGGCAGCCGCGTACTCACTCAGCTTGCAGCACTACCTCCAGGCGAGCCACGGTCTCTTAGCTGTGAGGAAGGATGACTTCTACCGTCTTTTCAAGCCTGCCTGGGACTCCTCTTTCATTAAGAAGCACGCGTTGAAGGCATTTAAAGCCACTGGGATAGCTCCTATAGATCCCGAAGTAGTACTTAAAAAGTTCCGAAAGTCAACACTAACAGCACCGCCGCCACTAGTGAACGTGAGTAGAGCTACTATCACGAACCTCATTAATCAGGCCTACGATCCGAGCTCTATTGCGGCCAACAACCTCTCAGAAATACTCCTCCGCCTCCAGGCTGCCAAAGAGATCGCCGAGTACGAGAAGGACGCACTGCGCGCGGCGCTACACGTTCACCAGAAGCCCCGCAATCGGCACGAACCTCCCCTAGATCTACAGCAGCGAAAAGCGTTCCATTCAGGGGCAGTTTGATGGTCGCCGTGCAAGCTTCGAGAGGCCCGCTTCAGGCAGCTAGTGAAGGAGAAGGAGAAGGAGAAAGAGCTACTTGATAAGATAGAGTTGAAAGAGGCAAAGGAGAACAACAGGATCTATCAACTTAAGATCAAAGAGGCAGCGCGGGCGGCGCGTGAGGAGGCAAAGAAGGTGCGGGATGAAGCCAAGGCTGTAAAGGCTGCCGAACTTGACGCCAAACGACGCGATCGCGACGCTGCAAAGGCTATACAACAACCCCAATCGGGCAAGCGTAAGGCTTCAAAGCCCGCTGCAAAGCAACAGCCAAAAAAACGACGCGTGGGTGGTGCTGGCGGTGGTACTCTGGCTGAGGTGGCTGCACCGGCTCCCCCACCAACAACCACCCGACGCGGCCGGGCCGTCAATACTCCGGCAAAATATAGATAGACAAAGTTGTAGAGCTACGTCTATAGATCAATACACCGGAAAATCTCGCGATAATAGTTATTGTACGTGGCTGCACAGCCTCAACTTTGCCGTCGTCGCGATATTGGTGGGGTGTGCGGCACGCGATTATGGGCATCACGCGCACAGACACGTTATTTCTAGCTCTAGACAAGCAGCTGCACCGAATCAGCAGGCAGTCCACCCACAACATAAAGCTGAGCTTATCGATTATAATTATTAATGTTTTGGAGGTGGTTAGAAGATTCTTCTTTTTAGCACGCACGCATCTTAGTGGGGTGTTGCATTGGCTGAACTGTTGCACACACTGACCAAATACAGTATAGCTGCTAGTCCAGCTTTAAAAGAAAATCATGGTGGGAGCCAAGACAGTCGGCCCGATAGACACCCTTGTCAGTGAGAACTTTTGAAAGGCATCTCTGTACACATTAGTTATTTTGACGTGGGATCGCAATCAATGACGTGTAATGATTAATGCAATGATAACACGTCAATAACTCATTTAAATTAGGTTAGACCGAGAA
This sequence comes from Pyrenophora tritici-repentis, assembly GCF_003171515.1. Lineage (NCBI taxonomy): Eukaryota > Fungi > Ascomycota > Dothideomycetes > Pleosporales > Pleosporaceae > Pyrenophora > Pyrenophora tritici-repentis. The sequence continues at coordinate 14,434 of NW_027093984.1, forward strand.
AAATCAGTCAATAAAATGATTTTTACTGTTTCGTAGTACATAGTTATGTACAGTCATTAGGGATTGTGGCTTCACCTCTTCGTGTAACATGCCACAAAATCAGTCACCGTTAGATCGACAACTGGCCAATCAAACCAGCTATCTTGCGGCAGACATCTAGCGCTAAGCCATATACAGAACGTGGGGCTATCAAAAACCGTTGCGCAGCTGCGTGTACACTCTCATGCACTTGCAGCTTCCGGTTTCTGTAAGCAGGCGGCTTTTGATCCCATGCTAAGCCTCTCTCATCCAATAGTGACCTTACCCAAATAGTGCTAGCTCTTGTCAGCAATGCCACGGGTCAATCTTCTCCTCAATACTCCGGCCAATCAAACGGAGATACCTATGGAGTCTAAGCCTCTTCTGAGCAAGCGTGTACTGGGAGAATTGATGGCCCATGCAAGATGACAATTGAGCCGCGTGTGCAAAGCGGAAGCTGCAAGTGCATGAGAGTGTAGGGGTGAAGCCGCAATCGCTAATGACTGTAGTCCCAACCAATCCAGCGTTCAACCTACCGATGCCCCGCAATGCATATTATTACCACAATGACGTGTAAAGTCAACAAATCTTACATTCTATACGGTACTAGCTCATCTAATCGGTGAAGGTTTGGATCAAATAACCACATGCATTGGTTCTGGAATCTTCTCTTCAGCTTTGCTATTAAGTCCAGCTCCGATGAAAGCGCTACATAGCAAACGAAAGTACTTTAGAATCATCCATACAATACATCAATTCTTTCGAATCAAGAAGATCAGCCTAAGAAAATTCCACTGCATCCAGTATGACAGATATCACGACTTGCTTTCCCAAGGATGATCCCGTACCACACGAGGCACCATCTCTTTCGACAGAACCACTAGCAATTATCGGTGTCGCTTGTCGATTTGCTGGAGATGCAACAGATTGTGGAAATTTGTGGAAATTCTTGTCAGAAGGAAGATCTGCTGTGGGCACTGTACCTGAGAATCGATTCAAGGTTGCAAGTTACTACCATCCAGATCCAGAACATGGTGGAACTACTTGCACAACTCGTGGCTATTTTTTGAAAGACAACATATACTCGTTCGATACATCTTTTTTCAAGTTGCCAGAGAACGATATCACAGCAATGGACCCCCAGCAAAAGCTTCTCTTGGAAAACGTCTATCATGCTCTTGAAAATGGTACAGGACCGTCCATCCTCTCTCCACTCATTGCGATGAGATATTCGTATATCTGCTAACCATGCCCAATGAGGTTCACAGCTGGCCTATCTGCCAAAGACGTGGCTACTTCTCGAACATCTGTATTTGTCGGAAGCTCAAATAACGATCACCTGGCCTTTGCTAACGAAGACCTTGAGATGTGCTATAAGAACAAAGCTACAGGAACGAGCCCATCAATCCTGGCCAATAGAATTAGCTGGTTCTATGACTTGCGAGGGACAAGTCAGACGATTGATACAGCATGCTCGAGCAGTCTCGTAGCTTTCCACCAAGGCTGCCTGAGTGTCAGATCAAAAGATTCTGACATGGTATGGTAACACCACAATTCACATGGTAATATGCTGATATTATGGTTAGTCAATTATAAGCGGAGTCAATGTTATTGAACACCCAGCAGCTTTTCTTCAGTTAACGAACCTTGGCGTACTCTCGCCTGACGGTCAATGCTTTAGTTTTGATCATCGTGCAAATGGTTATGGTCGTGGTGAAGGCGTTAGCACCCTCATTGTAAAACCACTCAGCTCCGCAATTCAGGATGGAAACGTTATTCGCGCAATCGTTCGTGCAACGGGAACGAGTCACGATGGCAAGACTCCAGGAATTACACTACCAAGTCAGACAGCGCAGGCTGCTCTGATTCGAAGTGTCTATGCTAGTGCACATCTAGACATGGATCAGACAGCGTATGTTGAAGCACACGGTACCGGAACTCAGGTCGGGGATCCCTTGGAGATCGAGGGCATTGTATCTGCCTTTGAAACCAGAGCAAGGCAACGACCACTTTATATCGGATCAATCAAGGCAGGTCTAGGCCACCTAGAGGGGGGCGCTGGGCTAGCTGGGTTGGTCAAAGCTGTTCTCATGCTGGAACAGCAGGCGATTCCACCAGCTGTAAACTTGGAGAAAGTTAATCCTAATATACCGACAGATGCAAACATTCAATTTGCAAAGCACCAAATTCCCTGGCCTTGCACAGGAGTCCGTCGAGTATCGATTAACTCGTTTGGGTTTGGGGGTACTAATGCACATGTGGTGCTCGACGACGCCGACAATTACAGGAACTCATCAACCCGAACGAGGAACGGTAAGCAGCATTAATCCTCCAATATAGGGCAACCCACAACTAAGTAGGCATAGATGATATTCTCGAAAGTGAAGATACCATTCCGAGTATCATTGAATCAAAAGAAACAGAGGATGGAGGAAAACCACTTGTATTTGTCCTTTCTGCCTCTGACGAACAGGATCTTCGAAAAGCCTCCGAAAAGCTTGCGACCCATATTAGGTCTGTTATAGGGTCCGAAAACATACGCTCAGAGACCCAATACCTCAAAGATCTTGCTTTCACTCTTTCGGAGAAACGTTCGGCGCTCAGATGGAGATCTTCCTTTGTCGCCAGCTCCTTAACAGAGTTGAGTTCTCGACTTACCGCTAAGAGTCACTCTGCCTTCCGTTCTGCCCTGAAAGAGGAACGGATCGCATTCGTCTTTACTGGCCAGGGAGCACAGTGGTTAGGCATGGGTTCAAGTTTGATGATCTATCCCGGCTTTAGAAAGAGCATCGAAGATGCGTCCTCTTATATGAAAAGACTCGGTAGTCCCTGGGTTCTCAAAGGCAAGCTCTACCTTTAACTCCATTACTAAGTTTAATAGAACCAATTCTAACTGCAAACCTATCTAGATGTATTTGAAGGACGCAATGAAGATCTTGACATCAATCATCCATTGCTGTCACAGTCCGCAGGTACAGCTTTACAAGTTGCCTTTGTTGACCTGCTAACTACTTGGAATGTCCTTCCGTCTGTTGCAGTGGGTCACTCCGCTGGTGAGGTTGCTGCAGCATATTGTGCAAGAGGTATTTCTCGCGAAGCCGCATGGAAAATTGGATATTATCGGGGTTATGTGTGCTCTAAACTAGACAAAGAGGACAAATGCGCAATGATGGCTGTTGGCGCGTCGATGGAAGTTGTTGGTAATTATTTAAGGAAATTGGAACCTGAAACAAGAAAAGGACTTCAAGTCGGTTGTTTCAATAGCCCCAAAAACATCACAGTGACCGGAATCCGGAGCAATATTCAGGACCTCCAAGCCATGTTAGAGAGAGACAATGTCTTTTCACGTCTGTTGCCTGGCCGAGTTGCGTATCACTCAGTGCACATGGAAGAAGTTGCCAATGAGTATGCATCATTGTTAGACGACCTTTCATATGGAGGAAAACTTGAAAGTTCTCAAGACATAAAGCTCGTCTCATCGCTTACCGGTTCGACCATCAACCCCAACGAAACAGCACGTGGGGACTATTGGGTTCGACATCTTCTACAACCAGTAAGATTTACGGATGCCATCATAGAGGCATGTTCAGACAGTGGCCAAGAGGGTACTGTTAGTGGTATACATGATATCATCGAACTGGGTCCACATTCTGCACTTCGTAGCGCGATCCGGGAGACTTTGTCGTCTACTTCACACCACAAGGACATTCGGTATTCACACTTGATTACCAGAAATCAAAAGAGCACTACGACAACCCTAGATGCAATGGGCGCTTTATATTGCCGTGGCTACCCCGTAATTCTGTCTGCAGTCAATTTCCCGTTGTCTGCTTCAGGCTTCATGCCTTCAACCATGTTGAATGATCTACCGCCATATTGTTTCAACCACGAGAAGGTCTACCAGCAAAGAAGTAGAATTATCAGCAACGTCCGAAACCGTCTTCATCCAAGAAATGAATTATTTGGATCCCGAGTGATTGATTGGGATGAATCTAATCCAAGATGGCGGAATTTCCTCCGGACATCCGAGTTGCCGTGGCTCAGGGAAAATAAGGCTAGTGCGACTTTATTTACACGAGTGCTTTCTAACTTACTAATCTTCTCCTAGATGAACAAAAAGATAATCTTCCCAGGCGTGGGCTACTTGCTCGCTGCTATAGAAGCAGCAAAGCAAGTTGCGGATCCAGCTCGTCGCGCTTCGGGATTTCGGTTGCGTGACGTTTCGATGACCGCCGCATTGGTCGTCCCAGACACAAGCGAAGGAATTGAAACAATGCTTAGCTTTCAGAAAGAGGATGTCAATAGCTCTGACTCTCAACCTTGGAGGTTTTCGATGAAATCATACGACAAGGACACAAATAGGTGGATAGAGCATTGCTCTGGCTATGTGATAGTAGAGTATATGTTTGTGCAAAATTCAATCGTTAGCGCAAGCGGAGCTGTTGGCACTGGCACGTCCGGCGCAGAGCAGCTTTTTGATTTAAGAGAACGATGCTCTCAAGAAGTCGACCTGGACCAGTTTTACCGGAAGTTGGATTCTATGGGAGTTGAATTCGGTCCACTGCTGCGGAACCTCAGGAACATCCGAGTATCAAAGAACTCAGAAGAATGTGAAGGGTTAGTGACAGTTCCCGGTGTTGCCGACTATATGCCGATGGGATACCTCCAGCCTCATACTGTTCACCCAGTTACCATGGAGAGCATGACTCATATTCTATTATTGATCTGCACGCCTGATACTGACTCTGTCGGATCGGAAATGTTAGCGACATATATGGAAGAGGTCTGGCTCTCTGCAGATATTTGTAATTTGCCCGGGCGTTCATTCCAGAGTTTCGGATCGACTGAACGGGTTTCACGGATTAAATGGAAGTCGAATGTCAGGGTATGGGATGATGAGATGAGAGAAGAGCAGATTTTCTTCAAAGGAATACACCTCCAACTCTTATCGAACAAATTGAACGATGGGCTAGAACAAGTCCAATGTTACAGCGCCTGTTGGCACCTGAGCACTGATCTGCTTACAACGGCCACAGCACTCCAGGATACGACGCAAAGAAAGCTTGCTGGGGAAGAACTCCGGAAAGTTCATGAAAAGTATCAACTCATAACAGCCCTTATGATATCAAAGGCTTTGGATGAATCGAAGTCCCTTGATCTTCAAGAACTGCATCCTCACCATCGCAAAATGCACACATGGATGCAATCTGAGTCCGCAAGGATTGCAAGAGACATAGACCCGCTTTGTGAAATGAAAATATTAGAAAGTTTGAAAACCGACCGAAAATCCAGAGAAGCACTCTATGACGAGGTCAGCATGGCTAGTCCGCGTGGCGAGCTTCTCGTCCGTATTGGCGAAAACATCATTCCGATTTTCAAGAAGGAAGTCAACCCTTTGGAGCTCATGTTCGGTGAAACCAATTTGATGCCTCGAACTTACGACCAGGGGTTTCCTGGTAGTATCAAGCCGCTACTCGCAAAATATCTTGAAGCTCTTAGTTTCAACCGTCCGAATTTACGTATAATGGAAGTAGGAGCAGGAACAGGCAGTGCAACCGAAGTGATCCTAGAGGTCCTTGGATCCAGAACAACTGCAGACCTTGCGAGCATAGGTCGGTACCATTTCACGGATTTATCAGGTGGATTTCTTGAACGCGCAAGGAAACGGTTTAGTAAATGGTCCAGCCTTATGGAGTACGACATCTTGGATATTGAGCGTGACCCTGCGGCTCAAGGGTTTCAGGCGGAGTCGTACGACGTTGTAGTAGCAACCCATGTGAGTTCTAAACTTCAGTTCAAGACTCTGTTTGCTTATAAGATCAATAGGTACTTCATGCGACTGCAGACCTGCAGAGAACACTGGCCAACGTCAGATCTCTTTTGAAGCCGTAAGTTAACCTGAAAACCCTCGTATGTCTTGACTATAGGACTGATTGATCTTTCCAGGGGCGGCAAACTGCTATTGATTGAAAACATGCAGCCTGACCTCCGGTGTACTCCATTCGCATTTGGTGTATTGCCTGGCTGGTGGACGAGTATCGAACCTGACCGGGCGTTGAATCCCCTGATTCGAGAAGATCGATGGAATGAAATACTTGGAAAATCAGGTTTTACAAGCACTAATCTTATTCTAAGAGACACTGAGGACAACAGCGCACACGAGATTAGTGTAGTGGTCTCCACGGCGATGAAATCTGAGTTTGACGCAAAAACTTGCGGTTTTGAGTCCATCCTCGCCGTTTGCGGTTCGGATACCCAACTTAACAGTGAACTGGTTGTGTCACTGGTACAGAGGTTTCATCAACACTCTGTAGAACTGCAAACATGCAACTACCATAATCTTCGGAACATGGATCTTCGGAACACCCTTGCTCTTGTCCTACTAGATTTGAATTCATTCGATATCTCCAATCTCACAGAGGGTGAGTATGAGAATATAAAGCACTTGCTTCTAACCTGTCCAGCTCTCATATGGGTTTCTGGAGATGAGCAGTACAACCCCAAACTCTCCATGCCAACTGGAGTTATTAGAACAATCCGATGGGAACGGGACCTAGAAAACATCAATTTCTCGATTTTAAGATTTAGAAATCCTCTTCCAGATATTCATCTTTTGTCGGACAAAATTGTGGAGTTCTACTGTCACAACTTTGACCCTCGACTTGGCCTCGAGAGGAATGGGGAGTTCATGTTCCAAAATGATTCCTTTTGGACAAATCGACTACTCCATTCTAAGCGGGTTAACGATTTTCTGAGCACTAGATTTACTCAAGAAACTCATCTTCAACCACTAGGTCATGGCCTCGAGCGTCCATTAAAATCCATGATCAGACGGCCTCGGCAGAGTGCCTCGTTGGAATTCATCGAAGATGAATCACAGCTCTTGCCAGTAAAGCCTACAGAAGTCAAGATACTTGTACAAGCATGTGGGCTGAGCTCTCGTGACATAATGACTGTCAACGGAGACGCTCCAGGAGACAGTTTAGGTGGTCAAGCATCTGGTATAATCACTGAAGTGGGAGTGGCGGTCACAAGTTTGAAAGTAGGCGAGCGTGTCATGTTTATCAATCCCAGCAGCCAAAATGGGACCTTGCAGAGTACCTTTCGAACACCGGCGGGTTTTGTTCAGAAGATACCAGATGATGTGGACCACGTCGAAGCTGCAGCAGTCCCGATTGCATTTTGCGCTGCATTTCATGCATTGCACAATATCGCGAAACTTGCGCCTAAAGAGAAATTACTCATTCATTCCGCTGCGAGTAGCGTTGGCCAAGCCGCAATTCAATTGGCAAGTCTTATTGGAGCTGATATATTTGCTACCGTATCCACGACCCAGATGAGAGAGCTGTTAATCAACGAATATGGCGTTAAAGAAGATCATATCTTCTTCAGTCGAGATGTTCTTTTCGAAAAAGGGATTATGGAGATTACAAAAGGTCGTGGTATCGATGTAGTTTTGAACCTCTTACATGGCGATGCCTTACAAGCAACCTGGAGGTGCATTGCTCCTTTTGGTAGATTTATCGACTTTAGGAGCAAGGATATCCTTTCTCTTGGAAAGCTAGAAATGGGTCCATTCTCTCGGAACGCGACGTATACCGGAATGGATATTTCATCAATGGGATACACAAAACCATCAGCCGTTTACCAAATATTCGAGGAAGTGGCCCACCTTTATCGGAGCCAAAAAATACGTTGCCCAAGGCCTTTGGCTAGGTTCAGGTATGCTGAAATTGATAAAGCACTGTCTCAGCTTCAAGCTGGTAACCTGGAGGGAAGTCTGGTTGTGGTACCGACGGAGGGAGATTTGGTACCAGTAAGTAACTTCGAATACCGTATGCAGCCTTTACTTGTACCTAACGTAGTATGCAGCAAAAAATCACGGAGATGTCTCATTATAATTTTCCTTCTGATGCCTCCTACATCCTTGCCGGTGGCCTGGGAGGGCTAGGAAGAAGTATAGCTAGATGGATGGCCTCACGCGGGGCAAAACACTTCATTTTCATATCAAGGTCTGGAGGCCGAAGCGACGCCGCTAGTGCATTGATCCAGGAACTTCACAACCAGAGTTGCCAAGTCAAAGTGGTCGTAAGTGATGTAAGCGACCACCAGCAACTTATGAAAGCTCTTAAACCCTGCACATTATCAATGCCCCCGTTAAGGGGTGCTTTCAGTGCTCTATGGTTCTCCAGGTAAACTAGTCCGCCCATGTCTCAACTAAGACTCACCCTCTAATATTTTGTAGGACTCTTTGTTTGCCAACATGACTTACGCGCAGTTTAATGCAGCCATCAAACCCAAAGTTCAAGGATCTTTGAATCTCATTGAAGCGCTTCCACGATCCATCGACTTCTTCATTTGTCTCTCATCAGCTGCTGCCGTTGTTGGCAACCGAGGACAAGCAAACTACGTAGCCGCGAATACATTCCAGGACGCGCTTGCTGAACATCTGGTCCTGACTGGCCTTCCCGGACTATCTATCAACCTGGGTAGCGTCCTTACCGTCGGATGGGTGGCTGAGAACCAGCAGAATTTACCGATCAGTGCGGCTTTTGGCACCCTCAGTGAAGAAGAACTGCTTTCAGTCATAGAGTATCACATTGATCCCCGTATGAAAGCAGCAGCCTCCGTCGATACGTGCCACACAGTTGCTGGGCTCCGCTCATCTGCATACTTCGTTCAGCGTGGCCTGCCACCACCGGCGTTCATGCAATTTCCATTCTTTTCCCATTTACTTCCATCAGCAGGCGTCCATAACACTGATGGAGAGAAAGAGATAGATTTTCCGATTAATGATTTGCTGAAAACTGCAGACTCTTTACAAACTGCAGGAGACGCAGTTTCTAAAGCAATTGGGTGGAAACTATCACGGGTGATGTCTATCCCAACGGAAGACATTGACCTAGACCGCTCACTGACCTCTTATGGAGTGGACTCTCTTGTGACCGTGGATTTCAGAACCTGGATCATGAAGGATATGGCTGCCATTGTGCAGGCATCAGACATATTGAGCGAGAAGAGTATGTTGCAACTAGGGACTGAAATTGCCAAATTGAGCAGCTTGGTTCCCAAAGAGTGAAGTGGCAGAGAAATTATTGCAGTGCTCTCGGCGAATAGCTCGTAGAGCCTCACGGTAGATCCTACGCTTCAGGGCTGGCTATGCAGATTTTGCCCAGAGATTTCTTGAACAGTACTTGAATAAAATAAGGTTGAATGTTGTTGACTGATAGGAATGACGGGGAAATATGATTGAGTGTAACGAGTTCCACCTGTTAGATGATAGCAGTTGTTAGCCGAAAGCTCAGAAGTCAGGGGATCCAATGCATGTGACACGAATTACTGTCTCGGCACGCCCAACGAGCCATTCCGGCCAACGAGCCACCCCAACGATAAGTTGACGATAGAAAAATGAAGCTGTAGACGCCCACACAAAAGCTGCTGTCACGAGATTTTCTAACGTATTGCTATATAAAGCCTTGCGCATTGATTGCACTATTTATATTTGGCTGGTAACCGGCTGTTGCGCCCGCGCCTGCTGTACCGAGGTGGGACGCGTGATGCTCGGGGACGCGTGATGCTCACCCCACCACAACAACAACATTTTTCCTGTATCTTGAACACGCGACACCTCGCCCAATATGGATCCAATTAATGCAGCGATTGAATTTTTAGAATCGCAGCCATCGAATGCACGATCCTCGTATACAAAAGTCGCTGCGCAGTTTGGTGTATCACGACACACGCTCGCTCGCCAACACCAAGGCAAATGTTTCTCACATGCCACCAAATCACTCAACCAGCAATTACTTAGTCAACAACAAGAGTTAGATCTTGTAAACCACATCAGACAATTAACAGAGGAGGGCTTGCCACCTTCTAGGCGTATGCTACAAAATTTCTGCACATCTATTGCTAAGAAGCCTGCCTCCCTACGTTGGGTGTCGCGCTTCCTTCAGCGTCACAAAGATGAGCTGAAATCACATCACGGCAAGGGGAAGGACCGACTCCGCCACAAGGCAGATTCCCTATACAAGTACGAGCACTGGTTTCAAGATTTAGCTAGGATCCTTCTTAAATATCACGTCAGGCCGGGTGATATATACAATATGGATGAGAAGGGCTTCCACCTTGGTAGAGGTGAAGGTACCTACAGAGTCTTTAGTAGGGACTCATGGGAGCGAGGGGGTCGTCGTCAACCTATACAGGACGGATCCAGAGAGTGGTTGACAGTGATAGCGGCTGTATGTGCTAATAGGAGCGTAGTCCCACCCACTATACTATACGCCTCGCCTTTAGGCAACATTCAAGAGCGCTGGGTAAAGGATATTGAGTACAAGGACGATTAGGTAATGGTAGGCAGTACCGAGACGGGATGGAGCAATAATAAGGTAGGCGTGGCTTAGCTGGAGGACGTGTTTGATAGGTATACAAAGGACAAGGCCCCCTACGTCACCGACTACTCCTCCTAGACGGCCACTCATCCCATCAAACCCCAGAGTTTATGGAGTATTGCAGACCCCGGAGGATCCTACCCTTGTTACTACCTCCTCATAGTACCCACACGTTGCAGCCGCTAGATGTAGGGCTCTTCTCACCCCTGAGTTCTGCGTACAGCCACCAGCTCGAGGAGTACCTTGCCAAGACCTAAGGGCTCCTTTCACTCAAGAAGGGAGACTTCTATCACCTATTCAAGCAAGCCTAGGACACCTCCTTCACCGCCACCAACGTCCAGTCCTCATTTGCAACCACTGGGATCGTCCCATGGGAGCCAGAGGAGGTGCTCAAAAAGTTCCGTACAACAACACCAGAGCCTCCTGAGTACCCTACTGCAATTGATATTGTTAACCGACGTACAGTAGGCGCGCTCATAGCAGATACTGTTACCCCTAATAGTTATGAGGCGGCCGTAGTAAAGGAGACGCTCCTTTCACTACAAGCCTATCAGGCTATACTAGAACATGAGAACAATAGCCTTAGGTACGCGTTAGGACGGAAGCAGAGGGACTATGAGACCCCTATTAACGCTCTAGATGTTCAGACAAATAGGGATAATCATTTAAGGGCTCTACTTCTGTCACTAAGGACTATACGTCATGCCACTGATCAGAGGATGGAGAATGAGCGTGAGATAGAGGAGGAAAAACGCAACCAACTTCGGACAAAGGAATTGAAGGCTGAGGCTAAACTTATTGCCGAAGAACAGGCCCGTATGAAGCGTGAGGAGCGGGTGAAGGAGAAGGAGAGGAAGAAGAAAGAGAAGGCTGCCAAGGCTGCTCAGGTAATCAAGGATTGTGAGGCTCGCAACGCTCTGAAAGCTATACAAACTTCCTAAAGTAGTAAGCGTAAGGCTTTAAAGCCTGCTGCAAAGCAACAGCTAAAAAAAACAACGCGTGGGTGGTGCTAGGGGGGGTGCTATGGCTGAGGTGCCTGCACCGGCACCTCCACCAATACTCACCCGCCGCGGCCGGACTGTTAATACCCCAGCCAAGTTTAGATAAGCAAAGTTGTAGAGCTACGTCTATAGATTAATACTCTAAAAAATCTCGCGATAGTAACTATTGTACGTGGTTGCGCAGCCTCATGTTTTCCGTCGTCGCAATGTTGTTGGGGTGAGCATCACGCGTCCCCGAGCATCACGCGTCCCACCTCGGTAACGTGTCCGTGCGCGTGATGCGCGGATTCGCGTGATGCGCGGGGAACACCATATCCACTACTTCAAAAATGAAGCTATTAAGCCACGTATATAAGCTGTTATTATACGAATTTATAGAGGAGGAGTAATTAGATGCTTGCGATCAACTTGTACTATCTATATTTTGATGGGAGGTTGACGTTGCGGCCACGTGATGTGAGCTTTGATTTTGATTTTTTGATTTTGATTATGGTTTAACGCCCTATCTGTAACCTCCCATAGGGTATTCGGGCGGGTCCCGCCGTGGTCTTATAGTGCTGTCGCACTTGCCTCGTGGAACCTATTCCTAGGTGTTTTGTATCTAAGGGGAGTGATGTCCTGCCTATATACATGTTCGTGAAAAGGACTCCCGCCATTTGAAGCCGTTTTCCTACAATATTCTAGTATTTCGTGGCTTGCGCCTTTGATCGATGCAGTACAATAACTGCTTTTTAGAGAGAGAAACGAAAAAGTAACAAGAGGCAATTTAAGATACAATGAAAGTTTTAAAAGAGAGCGTGTGGGTTGTGGCATCTATGCGGCGTTTTGCCGCGAATCCTACACTGAATAATGCCAAGGAATTCAGCGGGTCTTTGTGAAATTCAAAAATAGAAATCACTCGTCATAGAAGGAGTTCGTTACCTTCACGAAGGTCTCGAACTCTTGTGGCTGGTCTATTAATTGCGCGAGGTACGCTAGGCCTTCCTGTCTTGTGCGAGGGGGCACGATGGGGCGTAGAGGCCACTTCTTGAAGTGTGTTGTGGCTCTCTTGCAGAACACTAGGTGTTCTGGTGTGAGCTTTGATGGAGGAGCTGGAGGCTCTTCTTGAACTTGAGCACCAGCGCGAGCAGCCTCAACGCGTTTTTGACGCTTGTTGTTCGATGAGGTAGCTGCTGAAGCTCTCCTCTTTCCCTTTTGGGGTAGTTGTATAGCTTTAGCAGCGTCTCTCTCCTCCTTCTGGCGCGCGCGTTCAGCTGCTTTCTCAGCTCGCTCAAGCTCCCTCATCTCCTTGAGTCTCTGCCTCTCCACACGCCTCTCCTCGAGCTCATCTTGACGCTGCAGTCGAGCCTCCTCGCGCTGCTTCTTGGACCGTGCTTTTTGGAGTTTCTCCTCCGTCTCATCTCGCTCCCGTACTGCTTCTCTAGCTCGAGCCTCACGCAGCTTGCGAGGAGACCAGAAGACAGAGCCACCGTGATACTCCTGGCGCTGTTGAAGGTCAAGAGCTTTGCCCTTCTTCCTGTGCTTCTTTTTATGTTGAAGAGCCTCCTTTAAGCCCTCGTTCTCATGCTTTAAAAGCTCATACTGCACAGAGAGATGGTGAACGCTTGAGCGCAGCTTTCTTGCCTCATACTGATGGCTATCATTAACAGCAGCTCGTACTAGCCGATCGAGCTTTCTCCAGTCATGATCAGAGAGCCCTGACGATGAGCTTCTCTCAGCTTCTGGCGTGCTAGCAAATCTACGAAGGATAACGTTGGCATCCATCGGCCAGATCCCAGTGGCTTCGAAGGCCTTCAATATGAGGCTCTCTGTGAAGGAGGATATCCAGGCGCTCCAGAAGAGCGGGAAGAAGTCCCCTTTCTTGATTGGAATAAGGCCTTGAGCCTTATGGAGATGGTTAGTGAGCTCGTTAGAGTAGGCTTGAGAGAGTGGCTTGAACAGCACTACATCTAGCGGCTGGAGCGTATGGGTCGAATGGGGAGGAAGGATCATGAGGAGGATCCTATGGCGATCGCAGTACTTAATAAACTCCATCGTGAGGTGAGATCCATGGCCATCAAGGATGAGCAATCTCCATCTACCTGATCGTTGCTTTGTAGAGCGATCAAACACCTGCTCCAGCCAAGCTAGGCCTACGTTATCATTTGACCAGCCTGTTGGAGATGATGAGACAAAGACCTCATGTTCTCCTGCCTTGATATCTTCTACCCAACTCGATCGTATAGCTCCATTTTTAGCTGCGTAGATAAGGGCTGGAGGCAGCGAGCTCCCATCAGCGCAGCAGCAGGCCAGGACTGTCAGAAACTCGCGTGATCCATCCTGGAGAGATGCTCGAACCTCCTTCTTCTCCCATTGACGCCTGCTGAATATCCTCTTACTTCTGCCTATCAAGCCAATTAAGAAGCCCTTCTCATCCATATTGTATATATCTCGAGCCTCTAGGTGATATTCGGTGATCTTTCGATGCAGCAGCTCGAAGTAGAGTCTATACTTTGACTCAGAATCAGCCAGGTGGCGCGTACGATCCATGGCGCTGGTCCACTTTGAGATGAGATGGATCTCGTGTCGGTTGATGAAGCGAGTAACCCAGCTCTCGCTGAGCTGCTGATGGGCTACTTCTGATGAGAAATTCCTGATCATCTCTCGTGTAGGAGGAATGCCTCGCTTTGTGAGCTTTTCGATATATCTCACAAGCTCTAGCTCTTGTTGTGGGTTGAGTTTCTGCTGGTTGAAGTTCTTGTCTCTTTCTGAGCTTGTCTGGCCCTGGTGCCTTCGGGTCAACGTAGATCTCACAACACCATGCTTAGCAGCAATTTTAGTATACGAGAACTGTTCTCCTGGCTCTAGATTTTCAATATCTTCAATCGCAGCTTGAATTGGGTCCATATTGGTGGAGTTAACGTGTGTTGAAGGTGAAGGGGTTTGACGTGTTTTGGTGTTCCCCGCGCATCACGCGAATCCGCGCATCACGCGCACGGACACGTTACCCTGTCCGTGCGCGTTTTGAGCCAGTTCGAGTTTTGAGCCACCCCACCACCACAACCACCTATACAAATTGCATCATAACTCCACCACCATGGACCTGATTCAGAAAGCGATTGAAGATATCGAATCGCGTGAAGCAGGCGCATCTTTTAGCTAGCGCGAAGTTGCAAAAACGTGGGGTGTTAACCGGACGACGCTCGCTCAAAGACACCAGGGCCGAAACCAGCCGCACACGCTCGCCCATCTTATCCTTCACCCACACCAAGAAACCGAGCTATTGCAGTACATCACAACACTTACTGAGCGACGTACGCCACCTACACGTGCAATGATACGCAACTTTGCGTCATCTTTGGTTGGTAGGGAGGTTTTAGAAAGCTGGGTTACTCGCTTCATCAACAGGAACCCAACCCATCTCATCTCACGCTGGCAGACCGGGATGGACCGCAATCGCCACAAAGCTGATTCAGAGGCTAAGTACAGCTTGTACTTTGAGCTGTTACACGATAAGATGAAGGAGTATAATGTAGAGCCCTCCCACATCTTCAATATGGATGAGAAGGGCTTTGTAATTGGGGTAACTAGAAGATCAAAGAGAGTCTTTGACAAGAGGATATACGATAGAAGAGGGGTTACAGCTGCTATTCAGGACGGTTCTCGAGAGTGGGTGACGGTCCTCGCCTGTATTTGTTCGGATGGTACAGCTCTTTCTCCATCTCTCATCTTTCAGTCAACTGCTGGGGCTCTAAAATCAGCCTGGGTAGAGGCAATCGATCCAGAAAAGCACTCAGTATTCGTCACCTCATCTCCCTCTGGCTGGACCAACAACGATATAGGGTTAGCCTGGCTTAAGGAGGTGTTTGAGAGAGAGACCAGACGGAAAGCTCGCTCAGGATACCGATTACTGATCCTTGATGGCCATGGATCCCACATAACTATGGATTTTATCAACTACTGCAACAACCACAGGATTCTATTAGCTGTATTTCCTCCTCATGCAACCCATACGCTTCAACCGCTTGATGTTGGGATGTTTGGGCCTCTCTCAACTGCCTACTCAACTGAGCTCTCAAAATACCTTCACCGCAGCTATGGGATCCTACCAGTACAGAAAGGGGACTTCTTTGAGCTGTTTTGGAGGGCTTGGGGTGCTACTTTTAAGCCTCAAACTATCATGAAGTCATTTGAAGCCACTGGGATACACCCACCAACATACTTGTCAACGAGCGAGCCGGCTCGCTCAGCTCGCTCGGCTTGGACGTTTTGACCAAGCCGAATGAGCTGAGCGCGCAGTGCGCGCTTGCAAGCCGAGCGAGCTTAGGGATAGGCGCTCGCTCAGTCAGCTTGCTTAGCTTGGTTGGATGGGGCGGTTGGAAACTTGGGGCTGAAGGACTTGGTGGAGGGGCAATCTCACGATGATTTTTAGGTGTAGTGCGTAAGTTCGAAACCTAGTTATAACCTAAAATACACTCTTTTTTGCTATATTTCTAGCAAATAAGCTACTAAATTTCCGGCTAACGGCCTGGCAACAATATTCTCCTTCTGCGACACTTCACTTACTACTTATCACCCACCACACTCACCTATACTCCATCAACGCGTCTCTATTTGCAGCTATTATCTACCTCGCCGTTGCTATAATGCCAGCAAAAAGAACACGCGTTAATGCTCTAGAAATCGCGACAACTTCGAAGCGCCCTAGAGTCGCAGCGCGTCATCGCGGGACTGCCAGCCAACCTGTGCTAGTCGATACTCGGCCATTCTCACCATCTCCACCTCCTCCACCGCTGTCGCCGCGTCAAGCTCTCGTCGCCGCGCCACAAGCACCAAATTTTGAAGCGACCCTCCGAGAGTCGCGCGCCGAAGAGACAATCATCCCACCACCTGAGGGCAGCGAGCATGCCACTGTTGCAGCTTCAGGAGCAGCTAGCGAGGCTGTCGACGAGGGTTTCGTATGGGTAGAGGACAAATACGACGGCTTTAATTGGAGTCGCTACCCAAAGCACTGCAAGCCGCCCACATCACTTTCGAACCGAGCAAGCTGGGTATACAGCCATGGCTATCGCATCGCCTTGCGCAGCAACGTCGCAAAAGTCACGTGGATCTGCCACTATTGCTATAAGCACAAGTTCACTACTGTTGGCCGTGGCATACATGACGTCTCGCAGTCTCCATCAGCGCCAGCACGTCATCTCGGAGAAGACAAGAAAGGTCATGGCTTGAAGCCTCCAAGTAAGCGCACTACCGTCGCTCCTCGGAAAGAAACTCTCCTCGAACGCGCCCTTCAGAAGGGCTGCTCTCAGGCTGTTGCCAACGAGCTTACCAACTTCAATATACAAGAGTTTAGGCTTGCGGCCGTCACCTGGCTCGTCGAAAACAACCTCCCACTCTCACAATTCGAATCATCGTCTTTTCGCAATATGATACAATTAGCTAGCGTAGAGGCAGAACGAGCCCTGTGGGCATCTCATAACAGCGTCTCACGATACGTTATACGCCTGTACAACTACCTGTTACCAAAGGTTGTCGCAAGCCTTTCAGAATCAATGAGCAAAGTCCATATAAGCTTTGACGGATGGACGACAAAAGGTGGCAAGCGCGGTTACTTAGGTATCGTCGCCCACTACGTTGATAGCTCTGGCGAGCTCAGGGACTTGCCTATTGCGCTCCCACAACTGACAGGTGCCCACACCGGCGAGGCCATGGCTGAGGTCGTGATGGCAATATTCAAGCAGTTCGAAATCACTGTGGGCAAGCTCGGTTACTTCGTCCTCGACAACGCACATAACAACAACACCACGATCAACACTCTCGCCTTGCAGATGGGCTTCAGCGCTACCGAGCGTCGCCTTCGCTGCGGTCCTCATACGCTTAATCTCATTGGCCAGATGCTACTCTGGGGTGAGGAGAAAGAGTCCTACGACAACGAGGAGACTGAGCGCGTGAACGAAGCTGAGAACATGGCTACTTGGCGAGGCGATGGACCATTAGGAGTGCTTCTCGCGGTTATCAACTACATCAAAACACCACAACAGTACGCTCTTTTTGAGAAGTATCAGAAGCTCGCTATTAGGGACCAGCCTGTCAACGCGCCAACAGAACAGCACAAAATCAAGGAGCCCGTCAAGCCAGTTGTTACTCGCTGGAACTCTTACGTTTCGTGTTTTGAGCGCGCTGTTGAGTTGCAATTAGCGGTTAATGGGTACGCCAACTACCATATTCAGAAGATTGAAACTGAAGACGCGTACGCCCGAAGTCGTAACAACAAGCTGCCTGCAGCGCCGGATTGGATGAGGTCTGATGGGATCAATGCCCATGACTGGCAGGTGATTGCTGAGTATATTGATGTGCTCAGGCCACTGAAACAAGCTACAAAACGGCTTGAAGGCCGCGGCAAAAGCGGTGCTTTTGGAGCAATCGCTGAGGTTATTCCAGTATTTGAATACTTACTTGGAGTCTATGAGGACCGCTTGCAAAGCTATGAAGACGTCATTCACGATGAGCATACAGAGTCGCCCGAAGACCACCTTGCTATCAACCTCCGCGCTGCCCTAGTTAAAGCCCGCGAGTACTACAACAAGCTCGACCTCTCGCCAGCTTACTATGCTGCTACAATCCTTCATCCTCGCTACAAAAGCTACCTTGACGCAGCGTGGGCGGATAAGCCTGATTGGCTAGAGAGCAGCAACCGCAAGTTTCAACATTTGTGGGCGGAGTACAAAAGCTTACCGAAGCCGCGCTTACGCCCCAAAGTCAGGCACAATGATATAGACGACGCTATCAACAGCTTTATTGAGCCTGCAGGGCTTACGGAGAACGAGGAGGATGAATATGAGGCTTGGAAACGCAGCGAACCGATCGCTAGCGAGGGCGTCGACCCTATAAAATACTGGGTAGGACTCCGCGATCGCTACCCCAGCCTTAGCAAATTTGCTATCGACATGCTATCAATCCCAGGCTCAAGCTGTGAGTGTGAGCGCTTATTCAGCGAGCTGGGTGACCTCCTCGAGCCCCGTCGGCGCAGCATTTCTCCGCAACTTCTAGCAGCAATACAGTGCGATCGACGATGGATAAGAGCTGGATTTGGCAGTGGTGAGGTGCCTGTAAAGGAGGCTATCAGCGATGAGGAGATGGACGCGAAATACGGTGTACATAAGTGGGATATTAGCTGAGAAACTCAACACCAAGGTTTCTATATAACTTTCCTAATCGGGACTGAGCCCATCAAGCCGAGCGAGCTGACAGCCCTGTTTCAGCCAATCCGAGCGAGCCGAGCGAGCTGCTGGCCTCCGCTCAATTGGCTGAGCAAGCCAATTGGCTGAGCTCGCTCAGCTTGCTCATTGACATCTGTGCCCACCAAACCCTGAAGTTATACTTAAGAGATTCCGCAAAGAGGCATCTAGTTCAGATGAAAGCTCAACTTCTGTACTTAGTGGAGACGATTGGCTCAAGATTGAGTCTATTGTACGCCGTACAGTGAAAGATCAGAGCAGTAAGGACGTCAAGAAGCTTCGACGAAGTCTACACCACATCTCAGCTCAAAATAGTATCCTCCGTGGAGAGATTAGGGGCCTTAAGGAAGCTCTTTTAGTGAAAAAGAGACACCAAAAGAAGAGCTATACTCTACAACTTAACAACCCTGAGGAGTACCACGGTGGAGCTGTCTTTTGGTCTCCTCGTAAGGTCCGTCAGGCTCGGGACGATGAAGCAGTTCGACGACAACAACAACAAGAACTACAGCTTCAAAAAGCTGAGAGATCTCATCTTAAGGAGCAGGCTCGACTGTACAGGCTTCAACAGGCCAACGAGAGGCGTGTTGAGAGAGAAAGACTTAAGGAGGTGAGGGAGAAGGAGAGAGCCGCTAAGGCAGCTGAAAAGGAGCGCCAGAAAGCAGCTCGCGACGCTGAAAAAGCTATACAACTGTCCCAAAAGGGTAAGCGCAAGGCCTCACAAAGCTCTAGTCAAGAGCAGAAGCGTCAGAAACGTAGTGTTGTTGTTCCATCTCATGTAGAAGCTGAGGTGGCTGCACCAGCCGTCCCAACTCGAACGACCCGTCACGGCCGCACCACCAAGCTTCCGGGTAAATACAAGTAGCTCAAATTGATCGCAATGATATAATTACTACAAATCTATAAAATCTCGCGATAATAGCTATTGTGGGTGGCTCTACAGCCTCATTTTTGGGGTCTGCTCATGTTGGTGGGGTGGCTCAAAACTCGAACTGGCTCAAAACGCGCACGGACAGGGTAACGTGTCTGTGCGCGTGATGCCCATAATCGCGTGCCGCACACCCCACCAATATCGCGACGACGGCAAAGTTGAGGCTGTGCAGCCACGTACAATAACTATTATCGCGAGATTTTCCGGTGTATTGATCTATAGACGTAGCTCTACAACTTTGTCTATCTATATTTTGCCGGAGTATTGACGGCCCGGCCGCGTCGGGTGGTTGTTGGTGGGGAGCCGGTGCAGCCACCTCAGCCAGAGTGCCACCGCCAGCACCACCCACGCGTCGTTTTTTTGGCTGTTGCTTTGCAGCGGGCTTTGAAGCCTTACGCTTGCCCGATTGGGGTTGTTGTATAGCCTTTGCAGCGTCGCGATCGCGTCGTTTGGCGTCAAGTTCGGCAGCCTTTACAGCCTTGGCTTCATCCCGCACCTTCTTTGCCTCCTCACGCGCCGCCCGCGCTGCCTCTTTGATCTTAAGTTGATAGATCCTGTTGTTCTCCTTTGCCTCTTTCAACTCTATCTTATCAAGTAGCTCTTTCTCCTTCTCCTTCTCCTTCACTAGCTGCCTGAAGCGGGCCTCTCGAAGCTTGCACGGCGACCACCAAACTGCCCTGAATGGAACGCTTTTCGCTGCTGTAGATCTAGGGGAGGTTCGTGCCGATTGCGGGGCTTCTGGTGAACGTGTAGCGCCGCGCGCAGTGCGTCCTTCTCGTACTCGGCGATCTCTTTGGCAGCCTGGAGGCGGAGGAGTATTTCTGAGAGGTTGTTGGCCGCAATAGAGCTCGGATCGTAGGCCTGATTAATGAGGTTCGTGATAGTAGCTCTACTCACGTTCACTAGTGGCGGCGGTGCTGTTAGTGTTGACTTTCGGAACTTTTTAAGTACTACTTCGGGATCTATAGGAGCTATCCCAGTGGCTTTAAATGCCTTCAACGCGTGCTTCTTAATGAAAGAGGAGTCCCAGGCAGGCTTGAAAAGACGGTAGAAGTCATCCTTCCTCACAGCTAAGAGACCGTGGCTCGCCTGGAGGTAGTGCTGCAAGCTGAGTGAGTACGCGGCTGCCAGAGGTTTGAACATTACCACATCGAGTGGCTGCAGCGTATGGGTACTATGGGGGGGTAGTATGAGTAACATAATATTGTGGGCGATCGCATAGTCAATAAACTCCATAGTAACGTGACTCCCATGGCCGTCAAGGATGAGTAAGCGTGTGTGATTGCCGGCCTTCTCCTTCGTATGGCGATCAAACACCTGTTCGAGCCATGCCAGGCCTACCTGATCATTGGTCCACCCTGAGGGACTTGAGGTAACGTAGACTGGATCGTCAATTGCGATATCATCAACCCATCTGGCGTACATGTTGCCCGAAGTAGCTTCGTATATAATCGCGGGCGGTAACGTACTCCCATCAGCACATATAGCAGCGATAACAGTGATCCAATCTCTGTTGCCGTCCTGTATCACTTTCTTAAAGCCCCCAGTCTCATATTTCTGCTTACTAAACACTCTCTTACTCCTCCCCGTCACTCCAATAAGGAATCCCTTCTCATCCATATTATATACATCCTGCGCCCGAATATGGTGCTGAGCCATTTTAGTAGATAGTAGATCAAAGTACGACTCGTACTTGTATACAGAATCAGCCCGGTGGCGATTGCGGTCCAAACCAGTTGACCAACGTGATATAATCGCGTCGGGATGACGGTGAAAGAAGCGCGTCACCCAGCTTTGGGAGGTAGCCCTTCCGGCTATAGCACTAGCAAAGTTCTGGATCATAGTCCTCGTCGGTGGTAAGCCAGCATCAGTAAGCTCGTCAATGTGCTCTAGAAGCTGTAGCTCCTGGTGTGGGTGAAGGAGTTGCTGATTACGTGATTTGGCTTCATTTGAGCCCCGGATCTGTTGATGGCGTCGCGACAACGTAGAGCGATCAACACCAAAGCGGCGCGCAACCTCAGAGTATGTAAATTTATCTCCGGGATCACGCGATTCAATAGCTTCAATCGCAGCGTTGATACAACTCATGGTTGTGGAGTTATGGGTGGTTGAAGTGGTAAGGGTGGATTGGTGTTGATGTTGCGGGGTGTGCGGCACGCGATTATGGGCATCACGCGCACAGACACGTTATGTGGTCAGTGCGTGCAACAGTTCAGCCAATGCAACACCCCACCAAAATGCGTGCCTGCCAAAAAATGAAGCTTTTGACCACCACCACCAAAACGCTATTATCGCGAGGTTTTCCGGTGGAGTACTGGCATGATTGTATACTTGGTATATATCTACTGATATTTGCTGGGTAACCGCACGTTGCGGCCGCGCGCGGTGGTTTTAGTGGGAGGCTTGGCGGGCGGTGATGCATCACCACTACCACTTTCAGCCTCCACACAACACGACGCCGCTTTGATATTTTTTATTCTAAATTGATGAAGCTTTTCGCTTAGCTATATTCTACTTATCGCGAGCTTTTTGTGCGATTATAGTAGCGCAGTCTTGTGCCTTTTGAGCGCGCGCGACAGCTAGTTGTGCAGCCCTCGCATCACGCTCCTGCTGCCGCACTACTTTGGCCATTCCACGAGTCTCCCGTGCTGCTTGTGCCATCTGTTTTTTATACGCAGCTGCGGCAGCTCGCTCCCCCCTCTGTTGTTGTTTTTTTTTCTTTTTTTTTCATGGTGTTGCAGTTGTTCTGCTGCCTCGCGGGCTTAGCCTCTCTTACTGATCGAGGGCTCCACACCACTGCAATACTATGATACTCTTCGTGCTGCTGCAGATCGACAAGCTTTCTATCAGATTTGCGGCGTTTTCTGGTAGTAATACTACCCCGCAGTTCCTTGTTTTCATGGTGTAAAGGCTCGTTCTGGATCTGCAATGGATGCAGCGCCTGTTTAAGCTGTTTGGCTGCATATTTCGATGTATTTGGCACAGCAGTGTCAAATAACTTTGACAGATCTCTCCAGCCATCTCCATCACCTGCCTCTCCAATTTCTATATCTATATCGGCTCGTCGTGGTGGTGTTTTGAAGCGTTTTATCATGACGTCGGGATCGCGCGGATAGATCCCAATGGCACGAAAACTACTCAACATATCATTAGCTGTGAAAGCAGATGTATATTCCGCCCACAATATGCGTAGGAAATCACTTTTCCGCATATCGAATAGTCCTTGACCGCTGTGGATTAGATGGGTGAGCTCGGTACTGTACGCAGCTACCAGATGTGAGTACACGCCAAGGTCGAGTGGCTGGAGGCTGTGAGTGGCGTGAGGCGGAAATACTGCGAGTAGTATTCGGTGGGTATGGCAGTACTCGATGAAGGAAGGCGGCAGGTGACTGCCGTGCCCGTCGACGAGAAGCGTCCGGTAGTCGCGTTTTGCTTTTTCCTTCGTGAGCCGATTGAACACCTGCTCAACTCAAGCCAGCGCGAGGTCATTGTTACACTATCCCGACGGGCTTGTACAGCAAAAAACGGGGTGTTTTCCCACCACTAGATCCTGCAGCTATCCATCGCAAAGACCCTCTACGCCCTCGTAGATTATCGTAGGATCTACTGAGCTCCCATCACCGCAGATACAGCCAATAATCATTATCCAGTCTCTACTGCCATCTTGGAGGAATTGCCGTACTTTCTTTTACTCCCAAAACTCCTTCGAAAAGATTCTTTTTGGTGGTGAAATACGGCCAAGTAAGAAGCCCTTCTCGTCCATATTGTAGATATTATGTGGCGCGACGTCATATTGATCAAGCTTGGCATAGAGGAGATCGAAATATGATTGGTATTTATTGCGATTGTTTGGCTGCGAACAGCCGCAGATGACTTTGGTGTTCTGGCCCCTATCCCTGACCCTATCCCTGTCGCTGTCTCTGCCCCTCTCGAGCTCTCCATAGACGACAGAACCGACCGAACCGACAGAACCGACCGAACCGACCGAACCGACAGAACTGACAGAACCGACAGAACCGACAGAACCGACAGAACCGACAGGACCGACAGAACCGACAGAACCGACAGACCGACAGAACCGACAGGACCGACAGGACCGACAAAAAATTCTAATGTAGTAGTTACAGTACATAGAGAAGAGTATGAAGAAAGGCAAATACGAAAATCGCTAGGGAACAGCGTTAGCCGTAATTAGTTTGTGAATCCCCTTCTCAGATAAAATGCGCTATCTGGCGCGATGGTATTATACAGTTGTTAGCGATTGCGGCCTCACCCCTCCTTTCCCCCTGCACGTAAGCATTCTAAAGACTAGTCATTATTGGATCGGCAACTGACCAATCACATCGTCTATTTTCCTGCGAACATCTATACGGAAGTTAGGGCATTTAAACTTGTTACGTAGCTGCATGTAGGGGCGAAGCTGCAACCGCTAACAACTGTAAAACAAGTGGTTGAAAATTATTTATTATATGTGTCCGGCTTTTGATTCCTTGCTGTTTTGTTCTCTTTACTTAGCGTGCATCGGACACGTGGACTATTTGGCTTGATCTTTGTGGTTGATTGTGTGTTCTCTCCTTTTCTTTGTATGGCGGATGTGCTTGTGCTTAGAGCCGAGTACCAAAAGGACTAAGAACAAGAGATCCGAAGTATTACAGGGATTGGGAGTCGGGAGCCTCATATTATCCGAAGGCTATCTCAAGGAGGGCGTCTCCTAACCGTAGTATTATCTTGGTCCATAAAAAATCCATTGCTACTACTTTATTGCGGACGCATACTTTATATTTAGGATATGATCATCTCTGTTTTGCTATTGAGTAAGACATATAGAGCATTAAAAACATAAGCTTATACTATTGTCGGGACATGCGCGTACAGCCAGCCCGGCGAGTTTTTCCGGGCCGGAAGCTTGGACCACTGGTTAGACCAAGCTTCCCGCTTAGCTCGCAACCGTACATATGGAGATCTCTCCATCCAGCTCTTGCTCACTACTAATCAAATACTATACGCTTTGTTCGTTGCAACGACTGCTAGTATTCAACACCTTTGCCGTGTCAACAACTATCTATTATACCTACGGCTTTCATTCCTTGCAGGAGTTTTCGACCAACCAGCCCGTAAACTGGTACACGAAGTGCCATTATGGCACCCGCGTCTTCCAAAGAAAATCAGGAAGGTTCTGGCAAGGGACTGGATTACAGTTCGCTTCATGTTTCCACGCCTAATGAACCGGTCGCCATTATTGGTATGGCCATGCGCCTACCTGGCAATGTTAAAGGCGAATCCGACTTTTGGAACCTGCTTTCAGAAAAGAAAAGCGGACTCTGCGATATTCCTAGGAACCGATTCAATTTAGACGGGTTCTATGACTCGTCAGGTACGCGTGGAACAATTCCTTTCACCCAAGGCTACTTTCTCGACGGCGTTAATATCCAAAATTTCGATACGACAGTCTTTCCAACATCTAAGACAGAGTTAGATCGGCTCGATCCAGCCCAGAGGCAGCTCCTTCAAGTGGCTTACGAGTGTTTTGAAAGCGCCGGCATGTCTTCCTGGCGTGGTAGCAATACTGGGTGCTATATCGGCGAATTCGGCGAAGACTGGGCCGACGTCAACGCAAAAGAAACGCAGCACATAGGCGGTTATCGTGCCACTGGGTTCGAAGATTTTGCTCTAAGCAACAGAATTTCTTATGAGTTTGATTTACGCGGTCCTAGCATGACTGTAAAGACTGCTTGTTCTTCATCGCTTGTCTGTCTTGATCTAGCATGCGAAGCAATTCGCAATGGCAAGTGTGACGCTGCACTCGTAGGTGGCATTAATCTGATTTTTTCACCAACTATGTGGATTACGTTGAACGACATGGAATTGTTATCTCCGAGGGGTCAGTCCAGGCCATTTGATGCCACGGCCGACGGTTACGCTCGTGGCGAAGCTGTCAACATGGTTCTAGTCAGGAAGTTAAGTTCTGCTTTACGAGACAAGGATTCAATTCGTGCTTTGATTCGTGGAACTGGAGTCAACAGCGACGGTCGCACGTTGGGAATGGTTGTTCCAAATCCTCTTGCACAAGCAAATCTCATACGTCGCACCTACTCAGCCGCCGGAATACCAAACCTGAGTGAAACGGCAATAATCGAGTGTCATGCTACAGGTACACAAGTAGGAGATTCACTTGAAGCTAAGGCTATAGCGGACTGCTTTGGTGATAAAGGTATCATTATTACATCAGTAAGTTGGTACATGTTTCTGAAGTGGAAGCTGTTGTTAATAATTTGTAGGTTAAAGCAAATGTTGGACACGCAGAGGGTGCAGCGGGATTGACTAGTGTGATAAAGAGTGTTTTAGCTTTAGAGCACCGCATGGTTTTACCAAATATCAGTTTCGAGACACCGAATCCAAAGAGTAGGTCAAGCATACGCCATAAACTCAGGATTTTTTTTAACTTTCCAAACAGTTCCTTTCAAGGAGTGCAAGCTCCATGTCCCGATCGAAACGGAACCTTGGCCTAAGGGCCGCGCTGAAAGAATCAGTGTAAATTCATTTGGCATTGGAGGTGTTAATGCACATGTACGTCTGCTTTCAATTTATATCGTTGCGGTAGTAAACAGAGATCATGTAAAAGCAACATCACTAAACAGTAAATAGGTCATTATTGAATCGTATCGGCAATTCAACCTCGACTTGCAGATCGACGCTAAACGTGAGTCGCCTATGAATTCTTAAATCACCGCAAGTCTCCGCCGCTGGCTTTCTAACTAATTTCTGTCCAGTTCGGAGATCTTCAACTAATGAAACTTGGTTCACACATCCGAGTGAGCAGACATATGTGGCACTCCCAGACGCAGGCAACCTTAACGATAAGACATCTCCGGTCGGTAACCAGCATGAATTCATCAACAACAGCTACTTCAATAATGATGATTCTGAGAAAATTCGGTGCCAGCAGACCTCTGGGTCTAATTTGCTACTATTCTCTGCTTATAATGCAGAATCACTCCAAGAGCAAGTCCATAGCCACATACAATTCGCCCAGGACCAGAGACAATTAGAACTCCATGACCTCGCATACACTTTGGCTAACAAGCGAGAACATCGTCCTCATCGCTCTTTCGTTGTTACAAGTGGACACATGTGCACGCCACAACTTTCAGATTCGCTCACTACCAGTGTTCCATCGGTTTTGGATGGCTGGAATGAGATCAAAGCTATTTTAGTATTCACCGGACAGGGTGCGCAATGGCCTACAATGGGGGCACACCTTTGGGATACAAACATCATTTTTAGGGAGACAATCCAGAAACTGGACCGATTTTTGCAGACTATGGAGACACCGCCACTATGGAAGATCGAGCACGAGTTGCATAAAGGCGAGAATGATAGCCGAGTGTACAGTGCTGAGCTTGGCCATCCTCTTTGTGTGGCTATACAGATAGCTCTCGTGGACGTTATTCGTTCTTGGGGAGTTATTCCCCATGGTGTGATTGGACATTCATCGGGTGAGGCAGCTGCCGCCTATGCCAGTGGAGCTATCACAGCGGAGGCTGCAATAGCAGTCGCAGCATCCCGCGGATTTAGTAATGTCCCAGTAAAAGAAGAGGGCTCCATGGCAGCAGTCGGACTTGGTAGAGATGATGTGTTGCCTTTTCTGTTACCTGGGGTGGACATTGCTTGCGAGAACAGTCAACTGAGCACAACTTTATCCGGAGATACAGAAGCTGTCAAGGAGGTCCTCAGAAATATCCAGGCCGAACGACCTGGAGTATTGGCTCGCCTCTTACGGGTGGAGAGAGCGTATCATTCTCACCATATGCTCCGGCACGGGGAAACTTATGAGAAACAAATCACGCCTTACGTCCAAAGCTGTAGCCCTACGATACCCTTTTATTCTTCGGTCACTGGAAAGCTTCTGACTGGAGACAGTTGTCTTGATGCGCAATACTGGCGTGCTAATATGGAGCGTCCTGTTCTATTCAACTCTGCTCTACGTTCTTCATTCGAAGAGATCTTACCAAGCGATACTGACAAGGCTGTTTTGATTGAGATTGGCCCTCATCCCGCGCTTGCTGGACCGATTGGCCAGATCCTCAGGGATACTGGCCGTAATAACCATATCTTGCACATCGGCTCTCTTCGCAGAGGCAACCCTTGTGATGAGAGCCTGATGTATCTCGCTGGCAAGCTCTATCAACAAGGCCTCCCTCTGAATTACGAGGTTCTCTGTCCACCGGGGAAATTTGTCAAAAATCTTCCTCGTTACCCCTGGAAGCAAGATATAACCCACTGGCTCGAGCCACGGATTTCTCGAGAATGGAGATTTCGCGAACATCCCCCACACGAGCTTCTTGGAAGCAGAGTCTTCGAGTCAGCAGCCAATGAGCCTGTATGGAGAAAGGTATTCACTCTTAATGAAGTCCCTTGGCTAGCTGGACACGAAGTGAATGGCGATATCATTTTCCCTGCCGCTGGTTATATTGCCATGGTCGGCGAAGCTATTCAGCAATTGTCTGAAACTGAAGATGGAAGTTCTGATGGCACGTTCAGCATGAGGAATGTACGTATCGCCTCAGCGCTAGTTCTAAAGATGGATAAGATCACAGAAATCATAACAAGCTTCAAGAGAATCATGGTTGATTCGTCTGAAACCACTCCTTGGTTTCAATTCACTATCAGTTCTTTCGACGGAACGAGATGGGCCAGGAATTGTTTTGGCGAAGCAAGAGCGTCTCAAGACAGCTCTTTCGCATTTCCTCGACATATGGTAGCCCAGACTGGCTCATTTCCACGCAAGGTAGACGAAAAGACGTGGTATACCGGACTAAGGCATGTTGGGTTTAACTACACGGGTGACTTTGAGGGCATGCAGAATATCTCGGCCGCAACCACCATGAATGAAGCCAAAGCCACTGTTGAGATTGTACATACACATGGAAAACCAAAGTGCTCTAGGTATGTGCTTCATCCAGCCGTCATCGACCAATTCCTCCAACTTATTGCTGTGGCATCCTCTCGTGGGCTGTGTCGAGACTTGAAAAGTATATCGGTCCCAACCTTCATAGAAGAGTTACTCCTGCATCCTTGTCCGGCTGATCATACTCTGGAAATAATGGCCAACGTCACTAAGAAATCGGAGCGGGGCTCGATAGCCGGAAATGTTGTAGTGAAGAGTGCGGGATACCTCGGAGAGCCAGTCACTACAAGAATCGGCCTAAAAGGCCTCGAAATGAGCGCAATGACAAGAAGCAACGATGATGCACGAGTAAATACAATCCCGTTAATTTCGCAATTCGAGTGGATGCCACATAGCGATTTCGTGGACCTGAGAAAACACTTCCATCGAAAAGCACCGCGTATCAATGAGTGGCCATTGCTCGAGGAACTTGTTCTTCTTTGCATGTTCAACCATTGCGAAGGAATCCAGACGAATGACGATACTGCCGAA
This sequence comes from Pyrenophora tritici-repentis, assembly GCF_003171515.1. Lineage (NCBI taxonomy): Eukaryota > Fungi > Ascomycota > Dothideomycetes > Pleosporales > Pleosporaceae > Pyrenophora > Pyrenophora tritici-repentis. The sequence continues at coordinate 43,428 of NW_027093984.1, forward strand.
CATCTTGCCAAGCTCATGAAATGGATGCAAGCGCAGGTCCAACGCTATATACAGGGGCGAACAAGTTCGTAAATCAAGACATCTTGCTAGAAAAGAGGAGTGTAGAGGAAAGAGTTAAACGCGTAGATGAGATTATGCGTGCACTCTCCTCATCACCTTATGCTGCTTTCTCCAAGGCAGCATTTCAACTCTTTTCCGTCGCGCCTGCGATTTTCAGAAATGAAATGCACCCTCTTCATGTTATGATGGAGAACAATGTTCTCACTGACTTCTATGATGCACTCTCAGTTGACTCGGCTGACATGATCAGTATTCTGGCCAACACTAACCCAAACATGCGAATTCTCGAAGTGGGTGCTGGCACAGGAGGGACAACAGCCAATATTCTGCGGGCTTTGACGTCATCCTATGGCGAGCGTCTGTATAGTGTCTACACTTACACAGATGTATCATCCGGGTTCATGGCAGCTGCTAAAGAGAGGTTCTCAAGCCATGCTGCAATAGAATACGCCGTACTGGATGTCACCAAAGATCCAGCTGAGCAAGGCTTTCAGTTGGGTAGCTTCGATTTGATCATTGCCGCAAATGTTAGTTTCATTTCCTCTATTCCACCCATCACTCCTCTAGGTCGTGTATACTAATCGGCAACCATTTATACTTAGGTTTTACATGCTACTCCAAGCCTGAGAACAACTCTGTGTAACATGCGTAGTTTGTTAAGCCCAAGAGGGCGACTCTTCTTAGAAGAGCTCAACCCAGGTATGTGAAACGCTTTGTGCACTCACTAGTTCTTTCCTAGCAATTTATAGTGGGATTGTGCGGAAAGATGGAAATTTACTAACTAGTTCCAGAAATGATGTGTGTCAACTATGTCATGGTGAGTGCACAATTCTGTTTCGATTTCCCATCAAGGTATTAACAGATTTCTTTAGGGCTTCCTTTCCGGATGGTGGCTTGGAGCACTAGATGATCGCGTGGATCAGCCATTCATTTCACCAGAGAGATGGACGAAAGAACTTCTCGATGCCGGCTTCCCAAAACCCGAAGCAATCATCCTCGATGACGACGCGCCTTATCAACTCAACGCTGGGATCGTAGTAGCCCGTGAGAGCTCAGAACACACACTGTCACGGGTCAGTCTACTGTGCTATGATTCTGACGGTCGGTACGTTTCTGAGGTACGCCACTGTTTGGAAGCCTCAAACGTAACTGTTGATGTCTGTCATTTTGGACAACCATTACCACCACAAAACGATGTTATTTCGTTGCTGGAGCTTCAAAAACCCCTTCTACACGGAATCCGTGAGGAGACATTCGAAATTATCAAGAATTGTTTTTGCTCGCACAAAGCGCTTATTCTATGGATAATGCCCGCTGTACAAGTCGGTAAAGTAAAAGATCCACAGTCTGCTTTGACGCTCGGTCTTGCCAGAACTGCACGAAACGAATTAAGCCTCCCTTTTCTAACTGTTGAAGTCGATGAGACCTCCACAGGAGTAGGGGCTGCTGCGACTAAGATAACCAAGATTTTTCGTAAAACCAGATTCGAACATTTCAATCCGTCCGGATCTATAGATCCGGACTATGAGTACGCCATTGTTCATGAAGAGATACTCATCCCACGCCTACATTGGCAAACATTATCAGAGGTGGTTGAAGGGATTCGGATAGAAGATATGCGCGCGATAGAGGGAGAAAAACCTCAGTGGCGTATCGCTATGAGGACGCCAGGCCTTTTACACACCTTGACATGGATCCCGTGTGAACAAAGCGCTTTCCCTATCGAGAATGAAGTTCTTGTTGAGTCTAAGGTTATTGGCCTTAATTTTCGAGTGAGTGTTTTCGATTCCTGACTTCTGGCTGGCGGCACCCACATTACTTTTACAAGCAAACGGAACCCATATTATTAGAAAACATCAAGTTTAGGAATTAACACTCAACTAGGATATTCTCATCGCTTTAGGCATCATGGAGAATGACCTCAGCGAGATGGGGTTTGAAGGAAGCGGTATTGTCCGGGCAGTAGGACCTGGAGTATCTCGCTTCTCGGTTGGGGACCGCGTTTCATATCTAGGAATGGGGTGCTTTAAAACGACGCAGATAATGAACGAAGCTCTGTGCGTCAGATTGGACGATTCAATGACTTTTAAAGAGGGCGCAGCTTTGCCACTTGTTTACGCAACAGCTTACTATGCGCTTGTTGAAAAAGCTAACTTGCAACATGGGCAGGTGAGTACAACAACTGGCTTCCATTATATCTTTATATCGCTACTTGTACTGAAACTTGTTTGCCATAGTCCGTACTTATCCACTCCGCCTGCGGTGGATTTGGTCTATCAGCAATACAGATAGCGCAGGCGCTTGGTGCTGAGGTGAGTCACAAGCATAGACCAAGCCCATTGTCCAATATGTTGACAGGTTTGCAGATATACTGCACTGTAGGAAGTCACGAAAAACGCAATTTCTTGACAGAGAACTATGGCATTGAACCGTCGCGCATCTTCAGCTCAAGGGATACATCATTCCTACCTGACGTGTTGAATGTTACTTATGGAAGAGGTGTAGACGTTGTTCTTAACTCACTTTCAGGGGAACTACTACAGGCATCATGGCAGTGTGTTGCCGAGTTTGGGACAATGGTGGAAATTGGGAAGCGTGACTTTCGACGGCGCGCCACACTGGCGATGGCACCTTTCGAAGCGAATCGGACCTTCCTAGGAATCGAACTAGGACCTATTATCAAAGGATATCCTCGGAAAGCGTCAGCTCTCTTCGAGCGCTGTATTGAGTGGATACGCGCAGGGCGCATACCTGGACCGACTATATCGAGATCCTTTAAAGCGGTTCAGATTGAAGAAGCTCTGAGGGTGATGCAGGTAGGGAGTCACATTGGAAAGATTGTGATTGAGATGCCCGATGATTCCAGAGAGTTTGAAGGACAGCACAGTCGACAGAAGGCATCCTTGTCAACGATCCACTTCCGGTCAGATCGTACATACCTTTTGGTAGGTGGGCTTGGAGGCTTAGGGCGAGCATTAGCAGTTTGGATGGCAGAGAATGGAGCACGCTCTCTTGTGTTCCTATCAAGGTCTGCGAGAGAAGGACCTGAAGTTGATGGGGTGGTGCAAGACTTACGCTCACAAGGTTGTCGAGTATTATTGGTTGATGGTAGCGTCAGCAATATGGCAGACGTGCAAAGAGCTGTGAAAAATGAGAGTACTGCGGTGAGTCCTCTTGCAGGCGTCATTAACCTATCCATGGTCCTGAAAGATGTCGGTCTTCCTGATATGACATTTGGAGATTGGATCGCACCAATTGAGCCGAAGGTCCAAGGTACGTGGAACTTGCATCAGGCCACCGTACACAACAAGGAACTGGATTTTTTTATTCTCCTTTCCTCCTGTAGCGGTGTTATCGGGCAATGGGGTCAGGCCAATTACGCAGCGGCAAACACGTTCCTTGACGCTTTCGTACATTTCCGCCGGCAGCAGGGACTCGTTGCGTCCGTCATCGATCTTGGTGTTATGGGCGACGTTGGCTTCGTTTCGCAAAACCAGGGCATTCGCGAGAATCTGGACCGTATTGGCATGTACATCCTTAGGGAGCAGGACCTACTCAATGCTTTAATTCTGGCTCTGAAAAGATCCTCACTCGCTCCATCTGCCACTGCTGGACAGATTTGCGGCCAAAATAGCGATATGACGTACCGGAATCCAAGTCAGGTCCTCTTGGGCTTGAATAGCACAAGTCCAATCTCTTCACCACTCAACCGCGTGCCTTGGAGACGAGATGCACGTATGAGCATATACCATAACACCGCGATCTCAGACAATAGTGGTGGATATCAATACGGTCGAGCCAAGGCACAATCTTCTCAAAGTGACGATTTGCGCGCGAAGCTGGCATCGATGGCGAACAATGAGGACAAAATAGCCGCTATAGCTCGTTCGTTAGCAGCAGCATTGGCAGCTTTCCTCATCAAGGATGATGACAGTATCGCACTGAACAGACCATTGGAGCAGCTTGGTTTGGACTCACTAATCGCTTTGGAAATTCGTAACTGGATTCGCCAGAAACTCAAAGTAGAAATAAGCACTACTTCGATCATGCAAAGCTCATCGCTTTGTCGCCTAGCAGAAGATATTATCGGGCTACTAACTGGAGCTAGCTGTAGTACCGATGCAGCTTGTTAGCTAGTGTGCGCGTGCGCGGTGTGCACGGATTCGCGGCGCGCACACCGAACAACATGTTAACAATTTTGGAAATAATACTCTACATCGACGTAAAAAGATGTCGCAGCCTATGCAAGACTGCAGAAGCAATGAATTTAGCTGAGCCAAAGCAACAAGCCACTGTAACAGCAACAAGGATGCACTGCCTCAACAAGAAAAAGCAATAGCTATACACCAGAGATAAATGAAGATAGTAGATAGCAGTCACAATACACATCAGATTCAACGCACCTTCGCGTGCAACATAGAGCTATCGCTGCTGGCTCTGAGCCAAACGTTCTCCCTCTTAAGATCTTCCCACAGCACGTTCAGGATGCTCCGAAGCCTGGTAGACCTGCTAAGCAGGCAGAGGAGGTGAAGGAGCAGATGTTTCAACAAGTACGACGCGATAGATATGGACGAGAGAAGAGCTGTGCTCTAATGCCCACTTAAGACGAGCACTCCTCATCTCCTGTGTCAACCCAGGCTTCCTCGTTGGCTTGGTATTTCTGTATCCTGCTGCTCTCAATACCCTCCAGACGGTAGAGGCAGAGATTTCGACTCCTTGGAGACTGAGCCCACCAGCAAGGTCAGCATAAGGACTGGACGTTGGAGGACTGGAAGAATGTCATCTGGACAGATGAGACGTCCGTGGTAATCAACCACCGACGTGGGGGCTACAGAGTCTGGAGAAGGGCAGATGAGAGAGTAGTCAAGAGCTGCATCCGTGAGAGGTGGAAGGGATACTCTGAGTTTATGTTCTGGGGCTGCTTCTCGTACGACAAGAAAGGTCCATGCCATGTCTATCAGCCAGAGACAAAGGCAGAGAAAGAGGATGCTGCTCGTCGGATTGAGCAGCTAAACGCTGAGCTTGAGCCTCTACAGAGAGAGGAGTGGGAGCTGTTAGAGTCTATGAGGAGAATAGGGCTACGTAATAAGCGTGGCAGGAAGCCTCAATGGAGATGGACAGAGAAGACAGGCAAGCTGATGCGCACGTCTGGAGGTGGCATAGACTGGTGGAGACGTCAGACCTGCGTTCTCATCCCAAAGCTGATTCCTTTCGCCAAAGAATGCCTCTAAGATAGACCTCAGACTGTTGTAATGGAGGATAAGGCACCTTGTCAGATAGCAGGGTTACTCGACGTTGGCAGCAACCAATCAGCGTAGAGAGGGTCAGTGCGCCCCTCAAGAGGGCCACAAGCGCGGACACACGATAGACAGAACACAATACAGACAATCATCAACATCCATCACTTTTGTGCAATATCTCATTATATCTGACAATTAAGAGTCTCACTGCCTCAATAACGAGCGATAAAACCACGAAAATGGCAACAATCCAGACCCAACGGGACGCGACGGTCATCCTCACCGACTCAAGCAACTGGATCCCTTGGTACCGCCAACTTAAGCTGAAATGCCAGTCGCAAGGCATTTGGCCACTGTTGGACCCGAAGGAGTGCGACTCCAGCGCATCCAACCGGAGGCTCCGCTACCCCCAGACATTTCGCAGTATGAACCGTCAAGTAGCCCCTCAGCTGCCTTATCGCATACCACCCGAAACGCTAGAGGCAACACGCGAGGATCAGCACAAGACACTACAGAAATGTCGACAACAACCTCACGAATCCCCACTATACCAACGCGAGTGTCAGAACTCTTAGAGAAAGGACAAGAAGCGTATAAGGAGGATCGCGACGACTATAAGCTGCGCCTTGAGTTATACAAAATACGGGAGAGGGACTATCAAGAAGAAAGCAACAAAATCTCAAAGATGGTCGAACACATCCTTACAACCGTAACACCCCATTTACAACTTAGCTGCTGCACCGAGAACGGCACGCTGCGCGACTGGATAACCGCCCTCTAAGACACAGTTGGAGTGGATGAAGACGAGGAGAGAGCGCGAGCACGAGAGAGATACCAAGCCGCACTCAAGCCAATGCGTTCAACCACAAACTGGGAGACGTGACTAAATGAATACGATCAGGCTGCAACTCGAGCTGAAACCCTTGAGGTGGCCGAGGCTATGCAAACACAAGCCGTAATAGACGACTTCCTAGGCTCCGTATCTAAAATGGCATCAACCTGGACCGCAGGGTTCCAAGGGCCAGGGTACGATAAGAAAGCCATGAATAGGAAAAGGATGATGAAACTCTTCCGTGAATATATGAGTCTTATTGAGAAGCTGGCACTATTAGTAGTAGTATGACTACCTAATAGAGCGCTCTCTAAGGCACAACGGTAGTGGTGGTACGACTCGTATTGTATTGACTAAGGAGCTATTCACACGTTCGTAGATCCGTGTTGCGTGCAGCTGCGTCCAAGCTCCCCGCTAGGACCCACCTGCACGTGTCACCAATCATGTGACTACTCCTCCGCTTGATACCACCAAGTCACTTACGGACTGTATTCTCAACACTCCCCCACAGGCCTTACGTGACTTGTTCTAGTGCCCTTCATCAATAACTCCCAGCATCTTCTTAAACCTTTCGAAAGCAACTCTCTGCAGTGGCTTAGTCATTCCGTCGGCAACCATCTCGTCAGTCGGAATATAAGAAATCTGGAGCTTCTTCTGCTCAGCTAGGTCTCTAATGAAGTGGTAGCAGATGTCAATGTGCTTAGAACGTTCGTGCAGATGCGGATTCTTCACCAGTGCAATCGCTCCCTGATTGTCACCGTACATCTGGACTGTGATACCGTTCTCATTGACGTATTGGTGCAGGCCGAGATCTCTGAGTACTTGAGCTGCCCACTGTCCCTGCTTGGCGTACATGGCTTGTGAGATGTACTCAGACTCAGCACTTGAGGTTGCCACTGACTTCTGCTTCTTTGCTGCCCAAGAGAATGGTCCTCCATAGAACATTCCGACTCCCCCAGACATGCTCTTCCGGTCTGTCTTATCGCTTGCCCAGTCAGCGTCGGTGTAGATCCCAAACTCGTTTTGGTGATCTCCTCCTGGACCGAAGCGAATCTTCTGCTTTACTGTTGACCGTAGATATCTCATTAGATTCTTTAACGCAGTCCCGTGCATCTCTACAGGGTCTCTCATGTACTGGGCTAGTCGTCCAAGTACAAAGGCAATGTCTGGTCTCGTGAATACCATTGCGTACATTAAGCTTCCAATAATCTGTGAATATTGTGTGGAGTCGATTCTGGCGTCTTCAGGAGTAGCAGGCTTTAGGTGTTCGTAGTCTGCAGCAGGGATCTTCTTTGACTTGTACTTTGCTGAGGTGATACCATACTTATCTAGGACTGTCTCTAGGTACTGCTGTTGATCGAGGTAAATAGCTTTGTTAGCTCTATCGCGGGTGACTCTAACTCCAAGGATCTTTCGAATCTCCCCCAGGTTCTTGGAGTTGAATCTCGTAAGGAGCATTTCGTCGAACCAGGCTAGGTCTGAAGTGAGTTTCGCGGCAGCAGCAATGTCGTCAACATAAACCAGTAGTGAAATACCTCTGCCTTTATGCGTGAATAGGCAGGGGTCTGCAAGGCTCTGTGTAAAACCGATCTCAGTTAAGAACCCCTTAAGTAGCAGGTTCCAATCTCGTCCAGCTTGCTTAAGTCCGTAAAGACTCCTCAAAACCTTCAGAACGTTGCCTTTCTTAACTTTTACCCCAGCTGGTGTTGTGAGGTAGATGTCTTCTTTTAAGTATGACTCAGTGAATGCGTTCTTGATGTCCCACTGCCAGCATTCCATGCCCTGTTTGGCAACAGTAGCAAGGAATAACCTTAAGGTGTCCATTCGTACTGTCGGGGCGAAAGTCTCGGTGTAGTCAATCCCGTGTTGTTGACTGAACCCTCGAGCAACAAGTCTGGCCTTGAACCTCTCAATCGTACCATCAACTTTAAGCTTGACAGTAAACACCCATTTTGTGGTGACGAGGTTTGCACCCTGGGGTGGAATAAGCTCTTCCCAAGTTCCGTTCCCCACAAGAGTCCTGATCTCTTCCTCAATTGCCTCTTTCCACTTCAGTGCGTTCTCTGGGTCGCTTATAGCTTGTTTATAGGTCTGAGGGATTCTAATGCCTTTAACTTCTGTTGCTGCGAAAGCTTTGCCGCTAAGTTCTGCTCGTCCCGTGACATCGAGGTTTCCACTTACAATCACCGTATAGAAGGCTTTAACAATCGTCTCGTGTGCAGACTCTTCATGGTGGTGCGTAGATGTCGGGATTTCAGTTGTGGGGTCTTCGTCAGCTCGGCTCTCTCGTAGGACAGCTAGCATAGCTTTGACAATTTTGGCTTGGCGATGTTCATCCTCCATGTCGTCAAATGTATCTCGCTTTCTCTTTTGGGTCCGAGTCCTGAAGTGATACCTAGCTGATGGTTCGGCTGCTACTGGGTTGGTAACTTCGTCTACCTCCATTTCTTCGCTCTCATCCTCTACTGTTGGCGCGGGTGGAGTGATGGTAGGTGATGGGTGCGCAGGTGCTGGCGTAGGCGGCGATGGTGGCGGCGGTGATGGCGGCGATGGTGGCGGCGATGATGGCGGCGGCAATGGCGGCGATGATGGCGGCAGTTCAATATCAACATCCAGGGCGTCGGGTTTAGTTAGTTGATTTAGGTTCTTCTTTGGTCTTCCTCTGGCTTTCCGTGGGATGAGCTCATTAGATGTGCCCATTGGACCTGATTTGACTCTCAAGTTCAGGTCTATCTTTCCCCCTGGCACCTTCTCATTAGTTTGGATGACGCTAACTCTATGCGTATATCCAAGGTCAGGAGAGTAGACTTTGAACTGCTTGTCTGTAGTTTCAGAATATCCCATAAAGACGCCTGCTCGACCACGGTGCACTAACTTGTCTAATCTCCCTTTCGCTGGCAGCGTCTTTGGATTGAGATAGGTGTAACACTTGCTCCCCCAGACTCGTACGTGGTCTACGCCTGGGCGTTTCCCTGAGAATACCTGCTCTGGAGACGTGGGTTTTCCCTCGACCAGCGGTCCTGTTGGCAGTCTATTGCGGATGTAGGCGTCAGCCTCAGCGGCCTCGTCCCAGAACTCAATAGGAAGTTGTGCATCATCGAGCATTGCCCTCATTGCGTGTTCGGCAGTCTGGATGCTTCGCTCCACTGGTCCATTTTGATTCGAGCTCGCAATTACGGTGTAGTCGGCCTGAACCCCGTCTTCAGTTTCCCACTGGTTTATCACAAGCTTTAGTTCTGGCGCATTGTCTGATCTGCAGGCCTTCACCTTCTTCCCAGTCTGGAGCTCTACCTTTGCCTTCCATCTGCGTAGCTCTAGGATAGCCTGGTCCTTGGTTTTCAGTGGTATCGACCAGTTCTTTCGGGAGTGGTTGCAGATTATTTGCATAAGGTAGTTATTTCCGCGGAGTGATGTAGGGAACGGTCCAGCTAAGTCAAGAGATACTAGTGCTAGTACCTCCTTTTTGTGTTCTGCTAGGATTTTGTTCATCTTATTCCTCATCTTGCCTTTAAGGCATGGGTCACAGAAGCGCCTGTGGGCTGGGGTACTTTAATCTTTTCAATTGTCGTTACCTTATACAGGTTTCGTAGCATTGCTGGGCGTAGTGAGCAAACCGTCTGTGCATTAGCCTGTAGTTCCGGCGATCTTTCTTCGTGGACTTGTCTTCTTCGGATTCGTCTGGGTCCTGGTCGGATTGTGTCTCGGGTTGTGTCTCCTGACTTTCCTCCGCAGTGCTTTGATCGTTGCTGTCGGTCCGAGTCTTGCCTGCAATAAACGCCTTTCCTGAGTACTTGCTTGCAATGTGGCTTACGATGTACAGACCGTCCTTCTGTGCTGCTTGTACTGCGATTCTTGATTTGTCCTTAAAATACATGTTCTTGTCATCAAAAATGCCTTGAAGTCCCTCCCTACACAACCGTCTTGCTGCGATTAGATTCACGCCGAGCTTAGGTACGTAGAGAACCTTTCGGAGTAATCCTGTTGTCCCATCCAGTGCCTTCATCATAACAGTACCACGTTGGGTAGAATGAAGAAATCCTCCCCCAACCTGGATAGTGGTGAGCGGCGTGCGCTTTAGCGGTCCTCTAAACAGGTTTCTCTTGTCAGTCATGTGTGATGAAGCACCAGTATCAGCAATCCAGTTCGCCGGTGTGCTTTTACTAGCTTGTTCCGCAGAGATATGGCAGTGTTGCGTACATTCTGTTTCCACGGATGTAGACTCGTGGCTGGTCTCGCTGTCCGTGCCTGAGGAGCCATTGTCCGTTCCAGAGTCAGAATCCTGATTCTTGGCTGCGTACCCATGCTTGCGCCTCGAGGTTGTCTTGACTGTAGGCTTGACAGGTTTGTCAGATCGCTTCTTGTTCTCATTTCTAGAAGGTCTCTTCGACTTGGCTGCGCGTCTCTCAGCTCTTTTCGTCTTTCTCTCGAAGTTTTCTTCCGAATTCCTGAATTTCACCCTTGTATTTGCAGTCTCGGGCCAGTGTTCTCCCTTACAATGGAGGCATCCTGTGGATGGG
>NW_027093985.1:0-51670 GCF_003171515.1 Pyrenophora tritici-repentis
TTATACCGTTGACACCGAGTGGTTCGAATTACAAAGGATCCCGAACCTGACGAGCACAGCAATGCCTTTTACTCCCTTAGCACAGGCCGAATCCGCACTGATGGCAACATCACCACAACATCAACGACTTCACTGTCACTAACTCTAGTAACCTCCAGAAGAACGTGAAGGATCGTCCCGACTTCTGGTGGCGATTTATTGTCTCTACGCTAGTCTCCCTACGCAACTGCACTGACGCCATCAATAGGCATCTGCAGACTGTGGACCGCAATGAAGGAGAGACTCAAGCTCTACGAGACCGACTAGCGAATGTTGAAGCAGCCCTTGATGAAACTTCGAACAGTAAACAACTACAAGTTGGCATGGTTAGCAGCAACCTGTACAAGGAGAAGCTGACAGAGATCCGACGCCTCACCTCGGACATCGGAAAGCTCAAAGCTGCGTCAGAACAACTCCCCAACGTTCGCGATGACCCCGCCTTCAAAGCCCTCGCCGCTGAGCGCGACCTTGCCGCCACCGAACGCATGAACTCAAGCAGAAGGTTGAGGACCTATCCCGCCGAGCCGATGAACCGGAGAGCGGTCCTAACTACGCAGAGTTGGCACAGAAGCTCAAGGAGGAGTCTGACAGCGCCGACTGTGGGCAGACCAAGCTAAGGCCAACGCTGAGCTCTGCGACAAGTTCAAAGGACAAGCTGATCGCTATTCTATCGAGCTTAACCAGTATGATGTCAAGTACTCTAACATGGAGGCGAACAAGAACGAAGCTCTCGCCCTTAAGGATAAGGCTTACGATGAGCTCAACCTCCAGCTCACCGAGGCTAGACGTGAGACAAAAACGGTCACCGACCGACTGCTGCAACATGAACCCAACTATCAGCCGTACACCCTCTGGCGCGCGAGCGATCTTACGACCCAGTACGGCCTGTACAATCAAGCGTTTTGCTACAGCGACCTGTAGATGGTACCGCTGACCAACTCTCACAAGATCCTCGCCGAGCTGGGTACACCCCATGGATAACCGTACTCCCGTGCGCGACGCCTCGCTACCTCCTCCATCATCGAACCCATACGCCCCCGCTCCTACAGTACCGCGACCGCCGCCCGTCGCGCCCTCTACCGCCGGTGAGGATTCTCTTACAAACTCCCAGAACTTGAGACGTTCAAGGGCAAGGTCGACGACGACTACGAGCGGTGGCGCGAGATGGCAGTGGCCAAGTGTCGCACATACCCAGAGGACTGGCAAGCGGTTGACTACCTCAAGTTCCGCATTCAAGGCGAAGCTTACGAGCACATCCGAGATGTCAAAGCTCGCCATTTCCTAGATTTCCTAGAGACTCTCGACAGCCAGTATCTCACCTATGATCGGGAAGCTGACGCCGAAACCCTCATCGCCGACGGCTCGCTCCACTACAAGTCTGGACAGAAGTTCATGGAGTGGAAGTCTAAGTTCACCTCTTGCATGCGAATCCTCAAACACAAGAACGCGACCCAGATCCGATACGCTCGCGAGTTCATGCGACCCGGGTTAGCTATCGCGACCACTGCCGGATCTCACAAGGATGAGACCATCCAGTCCTTCTTGCTGCGAGCGCAACACATCGACCAGGGACATCAACAGATTGACGCTGGCCGAAAATTAACTCCCGTTACGAAGACCGCTGGTGCTAGCCGTACCCAAAAGTTGGTCACCTTTCGGACACCCGACACTCCAGGTCACAACAACGCCGCCAGCACGCATACGTACAAGAAGATGGCCTTCGAGCGGTCAGAGAAAGACAAGAAGCGTCTAGCTGACTTGAAGCTCTGCTTCAAATGTGGCAAGGATGACCATCAGATGAGGCACGAGACTGCCCCCTGCCGCGGCAAGCCCTTCACTCCTTCTCACCAAATCCCCGCACTGGCTTCTTTGTACATCAATGCTCTCGACGCTTCCAACGAAGAGGAGCGAGACGAGGATACTGAGGAGCCGCTGGACGACAACGACTTAGTGGATGACGATGGCTTCTACGTCAACGACGAGGAACTACTTGAGCATTTAAATTAGGGCTCCCGCGCAGAGCCGCGTGCGGGAGCTCAATTGGCGTAACGCAAAAAGACACCAGCGCCGTGTTCGAAACCAGCATCGCCGTTTCGAGATCGCTGCAGCCTTGCTGCTCGCCCCTGACGAAACGCCAACTATGACGGAGGTCCACTTCGTGTCCTCCGCCTCCATCGGAGGCAAGCCTTCTAAAGACTTCAGCCGACAACTCGAGTTTCCCGGCTCCGCTCTCACGCGACCTGATTGTTGGCAACCGATTTCTACCCTTATCGACACGGGAGCCAGCGCATGCTTCGTCAATCAGTCATGGGTTAACCAACACCGCCTAGATACTATGCCTGTGGCCAAACCCATTCGATTGTCACTAGCCAACGGCGGAGAAGTGGACAAGCTTACCCAGGCCGTTGATCTGCCCGTCCGACACGGAAGCCATACGCACAACGTCCTATGCTACGTCACCAATATCGGCAAGTACGACGTTATCCTAGGCATGAATTGGATGGACTATCACCAGCCTGCCCTCCACTTTGGCGACCAGCGATCACTCACCTTCGCTAAGGCAGGGTGCAAACTTAACTGCCTCCACGAAGGACTCCCAGAGACGGTTTACGAAAACGGAGTTTGTCACAGTCACGTACAACTAGTCAAGGGAGACTACCAGACAGGCGACACCACTACTAAGACGAACAAGGATGGTAAGGTGACGACTGAGGAGACTATGGCTGATATCTACCTCATCTCCGCTGCCGCTGCAACCGCACTCGCAGCCAAACATCCTGACCAGGTCATATGGTTGGAACCCCGCCATTGGGCCAAGCTTGCGAAGCCCCCCGATGAAGACCGAGAAGGCATCGGCGTAGCCGCAGTCTCGCAAACTGACTTTGAGAAGTACATGCACAAGATGGAGCAACCTTACATGACTAGAGACCAGATTGGCCAGCTGGTACCTGAGTGGGTGTTGGACGAACTACCTGATCTGTTCAACCCTCATCTGGCTCATCAACTCCCCGAACGAAGACCAGGAGTCGACCACCCCATCGACCTGCTTCCTGACACTACGCCCCTAAGCCCCATGTCTACGGACTCACTCGTACCGAGACTGAGGCTGTTAAGAAGTATATCGATGACATGCTGCAAAAGGGCTTAATCAAGGCCAGTAACTCCCCGTTTGCGTCACCTGTCTTGATCGTCAAGAAACCTGGAGGAGGTCTCCGCATATGTGTCGACTACCGAGCACTCAACAACGTCACTAAGAAGAATCGAAATGCGCCACCAGCCATCAAAGAAACTCTAGCGCGCATGGCCAAAGTTCAGATTATGTCTCTCGTCGATGTTGTAGCCGCTTTCAACACCGTTCGGATTAAAGAAGGTGACGAAGAGAAAACCGCCTTCCTCACCCGGTACGGACTCTATGAGTATATGGTCATGCCCTTTGGACTGTGCAATGCACCAGGGACGTTCCAAAACTTCATCAACGAAACGCTGCGCGAATACTTGGACGTTATATGTACCGCCTACCTAGACGACATACTTATATATAGCGACAACGAGAAAGACCACCGTTCGCATGTCCTAAAGGTTCTCCGCAAGATTCAAGGCGCAGGACTATCGTTGGATCCCACGAAGTGCAAGTTCGAAACCAAGCGAGTCAAGTACTTAGGCTTGATCCTCACCACCGACGGCATCGAAATGGATCCGGAGAAGGTCTCCACTGTCCTCGATTGGCAACTGCCGAGATCAGTGAAGGACATGCAGTCTTTCCTCGGCTTCTGCAACTTCTATCGCCGGTTTATTAAAGGGTTCTCATATATCGCTAAGCCACTCACGGAACTCACCAAGGAGGGTAGTCAACGACATTTCCCTCTCCAAGCTAATGGACAAGCTGCGAAAGCCTTTGAACAGCTAAAGCTTGCGTTTAAAACAGCGGGCGTACTGTCCCACTTTGACCCAGATTTGGAAACGTGGCTCGAGACTGACGCGTCGGACTTCGTTACCGCAGCTATCCTCTCGCAGATGCACAAAGGTGTTCTACGACCTGTAGCGTTCTTATCACATAAGATGACACCTGCCGAGTGCAACTACGAGATCTATGACAAGGAGCTCCTCGCGATTGTTCGAGCATTCGAGGAGTGGAGGTTTGAACTGTCAGGTACTGATGATCCCATCTTGGTATTGTCAGACCACCAGGCCCTCCAGACGTTCATGACAACCAAACGCCTCAACCGACGGCAAGCTCGATGGGCTGAGTTCCTAGCTGAGTTCAATTTTAGAGTCAAATACCGTCCTGGTAAACAAGGAACTAAGCCCGACGCACTCACTCGCCGACCGGGCGATCTTCCAGCTAACGCCGAGGATGAGCGACGTCAACACCAGGTACAAGTGATCCTCAAGCCTGACCAGGTGGATCCTGAGTGTCGAGTTGCCACCTTTAGCTTCCACTTCGACGGTGGCTCCCGACACGCTGTATATCTGGCCAACGCCCTCGGTGACGAGCTCCGGACGTCCCCAGTCTCCTTGGCCATGATGATGTACCAAGACAGTGAAACGGACGACTTTAGCGACGAATACCTCTTCGCTCTCGGAGACACAGCGGAGGTCGATGACACGTCCGCTGCACCGCTTACGGAGCCGGACACGTCGCTGGACGAAGCCAATATCCTCCAGACCGTTCGACAAGCTTACCCGGATGACGACATCGTTCAAGTTATCCTCAAAGCCAAAGCTGATGGCCAGCGCCGCATCCCGTACCACCTAATTCACGGTCCAAACAGGATACGCTTAGAGCTTGGTGATTGCTCAATACACGACGGAGTCTTCTATGTCAAGAAGAAGGTCTACATCCCCGAATCAGGCACCCTGCGCACCCGGATCATCGAACGCGTACACCGATCCTATTGCGGTGGCCATAGCGGCAAACACGGTAGCTACGACATGTTAAACCGCTGGTACTACTGGCCGAAGATGATAAATGATGTAGCACAGTACGTCAAGAACTGTTTGGCCTGTCGGAGATCGAAATCTTACCGCGATGGGAAACACGGGCTCCTACATCCACTCCCGATACCTGAGCGATATTGGAGTAGCATCAGCATGGACTATATCACGCACCTGCCTCCTTGCACCGATAACGGCCGCACATATACCAACGTCTTAGTGATTGTTGATCGGCTTAGCAAGAAGAAGAAGTTTATACCTGTGGTGGACCTAAAGGTTGATACCCTTGTGAAAGCCTTCGTCGAGTACGTGTGGCGTGAGGAGGGATATCCCGACAGCATCGTCAGCGACCGTGGAGCCCAGTTCCTCTCCCATTTCTGGACACGTCTTTGTCAACGACTGGGTACCAAGCCAAAGTTGTCAACGGGCTATCACCAGAAACCGATGGGCAGACGGAGAACGCCAACGCTTGGCTAAAACAATACCTCCGGTCATATATTAACTACGAGCAAGACAACTGGGCTCTCTTTCTTCCTATGGCAGAGTTCGAAGCTAACAACGCCATCAACGCTAGTACTGGGACTACCGCTTTCCGCCTCACTAAGGGCTATGACCCGAAGTCTGGTCTTGAACCACCTAAGGTGAACACTGGTCTCACTGCCCCAGCTCGCAGAGATCAAGACAACGCCAACAAGTTTGCAGAAAAGCTAGACGCGCTACGCAAAGCCCTTCGGCTCGAACTACAATGGTCACAAGCTAAACAGGCGGAATACGCAAACGACGCCCGGCTCCCAGCGCCTGAGTTTAAGGTCGGCGATCAAGTTATGTTGGACGCCCGTAACTTCCGTACTACACGTCCTAGTCTATCACTTGACTTCAAGAACCGCGGTCCCTTCACTGTCACACGCGTCATTGACAATATGGCTTACGAACTACTCCTGCCTCCAGAGATGGGCAAGCTCCACAACGTCTTCCACCCGTGGTTACTACACTTACACGAGGAGGCTCCGCTGCCTGGTCAACTGCGCGATTCCGCACCAGCTGAGTTCGCCGATCCCGACGAGGAAGATGGTACAAGCTATGAAGTGGAAGCCGTCCTAGACTCCCGCGTCAACAAGAGACTTAAAGACCCCTACTCTCGCAGCGGTCTTCTCCAATACTTAGTGCGATGGACCAACTACCCCGCCGGCACCGACAACCCATCTTGGGAACCATACATGAACCTGGTGGACTCCGCAGACATTGTCCAACAGTACCATGAGTCCCGCCCTAAAGCTCCAGGACCACATCGAAAGTTTGCGACGCTCGCAGGCAAACAGGATTTACTTATGATTACAGTGATCGCATCCTCTAACAATCCTAAGCCTCCACCAGGAGCCCCGACGATACAGCAGACGGAGGAGACTATTGGCCCGCGTAGCTTTCGCAATACCGGCAACATTGCTGTTTAGGCTTACAGAAGCTTTTGCAAAGCAAGCTAGACAACTCTTTTTAATTACTTTAAGCGACGGAACCTGCTTTTTTTTGAAGGGGGGTAGTGTGATGGATCAAACCTACGATCCCTCACGCGATCACGTGCCATACAATCACGTGCCACGCTGGCAGTTGGCCCGTGCGAGGAATAATAAAGTTCCCCTCGTACTTGTATATAGATCTGTACACACAATCTCACTTATTAGAGGCATCCTAACTATTGCAGTGTACTAGTGCCTTTACAGGTATAGGGGTCGGTATATCGGGCTGGTTTAGGGCGTTCGGGTATAGATAGCAACTAGATATATAGATCTATTACTTTGCAAGTAATAGATCTATATACCTAAGAAAGAGCCGTTGCTCTGTCGGTTTCGTAGAGGGTGCCTTCAATCGAACATCTAAAATCAGTTGGCGCACAGACCACTTGCAGAGATTTCTCTCAACTGAGACCAGATCACAACTCTGTCAAAGTTGCAGTAGCCAGCGCGCCCGCCACAACGCCTGCAGGTAGAAACAGGCGTTGGAAACTGATTTTAGGAAGGCATTTCAATAGATTTGAGATGAAAAAAGGATGATATATATACTATTTACTATGGAAGCAAAAATGGCACCTAGGGCAACCACCAGAAATACAGACAGTCACTGTATAACACTATCTTAGAGAGAGCTACTCTATAAAACTAATAAAACTGTATTTCTTACTATAAGAGCCCGCTGCTATGTAAAGGCACTAGTACACTGCAATAGTTAGGATGCCTCTAATAAGTGAGATTGTGTGTACAGATCTATATACAAGTACGAGGGGAACTTTATTATTCCTCGCACGGGCCAACTGCCAGCGTGGCACGTGATTGTATGGCACGTGATCGCGTGAGGGATCGTAGGTTTGATCCATCACAGCTACATCTCTTTCTATCTACCACACTGCTCTTTAGCACTAGCGCCTACTCCAGATCTACTCTAGAATAGGAGCACGCAAAACATCCTCCAAACTGTTGTCAGATATTCACTCTCATCTGGAATACTGATGAAATAGGTAATAATGGTGATGATATTGATTATTGATTGTGTCTTTGTTCTGTCTACGGTTGTGGCACACCTAGGGGGTGCCAAGCCTTCCTGTGATCCGATTGGCTCTCACAGATGCCGGGTCACGCTAGTCTAACCCAGCGTCTGTACGCTCTCATCTTCAACAGTGCTATTATCTGACAACTGTACTACCCCAAAGAAACTACTCATAGAAACACCTATATAGAACGGCCTAGGCCAAAGTCTTGCATAGTCTCTGACTGAAAAGGACTCTAAATGGAATAATAATAATAATAATAATAATAATACTATGGAAGCAAGATATTCTGGTGTAATAGAGTCCCAGGCTTCTTTTACTATAAGGCGAAGCTGGGATAAGTCCTCTCACGCCCATGCTCCAGGTCTGGGTAGTGTATCTCAATGTAGTCCTTCATCTTGTTCCACACTCCCTCAATAGGGTTGAGATCTGGAGAGAAAGGTGGCCAAGATAGCGTCCTCACCTCTCTTAATAGAAGCTCACAGGCAGTCTCTTTTGAGGCATGAGATGAGGCGTTATCCTGCATGAATACTAGCCCTGGGTACGTCCTTATCCACCCATGGACCAGAGCAACAATCCTTTCACAATATCTTTCTGTGTTGATTGACCCCCATTCCTTCTCCCAAAAGAGACAAGGCCCCTTTCTACTCCCATTAAAGCAGCCCCAGAACATCCAACCTCTCTTTCTAGGCAGCCTCTCTACTATACAGGTCTCATCCAGACTCTCACTAGCTAGCCGAGTAACACGTCTCTTCCTGTGCCGCCCTCCACACACCCAGCTTTCATCGCTCCAGAGTATTGTATTCCATTGCTCGACTGTCCAGTAGATATGGGCCTCTGCAAAAGCCACTCTCTTGGCCCGGTTTGCTAGTGAAAGTGGTGGTTTCTGGAGAGCAACTCTCCTCCTGTACCCAGCTGAGCGTAGGGCATGGCGAATAACGTACTCTCCAACATGCCACTGCTCAAAATAGCGGGCAAGCTCAAAGAATGTCATTTGTCTTGTTTTTTTGGACGTCCTTATAAAGCTAATAAGCTCCTGTACTTGCTCTGGGGAGAGTACTGGGGTCTACCTGACCTCTTTTTTGGGTAAGAGGGACAGTGAGAACGTAGCCCACCTGCCTCCGGGTAAAGCCCAGGTGCTCAGCGATCCATGTCTGTGTATGGCCGGCCTGGTGGAGTGTGTGTACCATGAGCCTCTGGTCTCTGGTCAGGTGCTTTCTGTGCTTTGGGTACTTGGCTCATCCATATTGCCTGTGAGTAGAGAGAAAAGCCCCCCAAAACAGAGCGGTGAGGCAAAAAGTGGCTTGCAGATCACTAAGAAAGAAGAGGTTTGGTGTCATCCGAACTGGCGCCGAACTAGTGCTCCACTGTACAAAACTTATGCCTGATACCACAGTAGGTAAGCTAGCTGACCGGGATGTTGATCACCCGGGGATGTTGATCACTCACAAATCCCAGCACTCCCACACAAAACACGTGTTTATTCTCTCAACGTAGTTACAATTGCCACTCTGTACACATAGACTGAAGCGTTTGAGCTGCTGTTTCAGCTGCTGTTCTTTCTGCAGCCTTTTCCTCAGCATTAACATCGCGCTGTGCCTGAAGAAGCTGTGAGGCCTGTACGGCAACCATGATTGTATCTACATCTGCAAAGCGTTGATTTGGGTCAACACGAACCTTCTTTCGTGGCTGTTGAGGCTTAAGAGCCTCAAGTTGACTATAGAGTCTTCTGTTCTCTGTTTCTAACTGTGCTGCGCGTATATTTGCTGTAGCAAGTGCCTTGCCAACTTTCTCGATAAATTAATAAGTCTTTCGCCCAAGACTTTCGTCCTTGTGAAGCTGCCGCTGCGCTACAAAAACCTCACGAGGTCCGTGAGGGGTAGAGAGATAACTCTGAGTAGATTGAGGTTGATCCTGACGCGGTAGAGTAATAGGCTGTTAAGTTACTTGAGATGAATTGACTACCCGGTCAATATTGAATGGGCAGATACCTGCAGTAGCCCATCCTTCCCGGATAACTCTCTTAGTAATTGCGCGCTCTCTTGCGTGATAATAAGCTGTAATAAAGCGCTCTTTCTTCACTGGTGCGGCGTCGTCAAGGTACGAGAGAGCCTGAATTTGCTGGCGGTAAAATCTCTTTACAACCGAGAAAACCGAGAGATCCAGAGGCTGTAAGATATGAGAAGCGTGCGCAGGTAGAAACAGAAGATAGACTTTATTCTTTTTACAAGTCCATAGAAAATCCAGACTTATATGGCTACCGTGGCCATCGAGAATTAGCATCCTCCAACGATCTTCTAGTAGAGCTGTCTCGGGTAGAAACACCCGCTCCAACCACTCAACTCCTATCGCATTCGATGTCCAGCCATTCTCCGACGCTGTGTAAAGCCACTCAGGAATTATTGCTGGAAACCAAGTGCTTTGTAGGCTCTTCCCTTTGAAAATGACCGAACAGCGAAGTTTCTTGCCCGTAGCCGACACGCACTCGATTACCGACGCCCACTCGCGGTTCTCTGGAGACTGATGGTAAGCCTTCTTCTTCTGACTAGATGCGAGTACTCTAGTGTTGGCACATACACCTAAGGCCTTCCCAGTCTCATCCATATTCCATATATCCTCAGCTCTTATACCCAGCCTCGTACGAGTCCTCTCAAAGAGCTCAAGGAACGCGCTTATCTGTACTGGTGTCGCTCCCTCAGCTCGAGCAGCTTCAATCTTTCGGCCTACAACAGATGCGACGCGTGGGTTGCGCTTGAGGAAGGCAGCCATCCAATGCTTGCCTACGGGTCTGTGGTCCCCATTCATCCGGAGGATTCGGTTCGCCATTTCTCGTGCGCGTGCGTGGGAGGGAGGAAAAGCTCGTGCATCTTCTTCGAGTATCCATTGTACGAGGAAGTCCTCCTGCTCTGGAGTCAATCGCTGCTGGTATACGTGGCTGGCTTGGTTGCTTTGTCTGCCGCGTATGCGCGTTGAGATTGTGGATTGCGGGATGTTGTACGCCTTTGCAGCCGCCCTCTGACTTAGGAAAACACCAGCATCGATATCGCTGATAGCTGCTTGTATAGCTGCTTCACGGTCGCCCATTTTGATTGAGTATGTAGAGAGACAACACGTGTTTTGTGTGGGAGTGCTGGGATTTGTGAGTGATCAACATCCCCGGGTGATCAACATCCCGGTCAGCTAGCTTATGCAAAACCCCTGTATGTCTATCAACGAGCCTCTCAGACCCACAGCCTCGGACAATCGGCGTTTCTAGTCGCTGCGGGGCATTGGATGGACATGTCAGCTACAGGTTCCCGTATGTATATCGTTGAGGTTCCGCCTTTCTCCACGTCTGCATATCCAAAAGTGCTCTTGTCGACCAAATGAGTGGTTTTCGTCCTAAGTTGACTCGACGGAGAGGCGCATGTAAAGAGTGCCGTCAAAAGAAGGTTCGATGTAAGTTTGTTCACTATTGACCCAGGTATGCGCTAAGGGACACAGGCGATGGAGCGAATCCGTGTAACCACTGCCAAGTACACAATAACCTTTGTTCTATTCCGAGACTCGCCACTAACACCATAGCAGCGGAGCGAATCTTTATGTGAATACAATCTGCATCGCTCAGGACGTCGTCTACAAGAGGAGAACATACGGGGCCCTGGCAAGCACGTCTCTACAACGACACAGCCGTATGCGACAAGTGGCAACACGATGCCTGATTCGTCAAACCCAGATCATTCTTCTGAGGTTGTTGTTGGTCAGGACACTCAGAGCTCAGCAAATCCTTTAAACACGCCATTTAGCGAGGTGTATTTCTCGCAGCTGGTGTCCGACAGCGCGCACTCGTATCTGGATTTGGATTTCCCAGATGAAATGACGCCAGGTACCAACCAAGTCCGAATCATAGGTACATATCAAGGCCCCTTCTTTCCACTTTTCATTTCTGTGGAGGCGTATCTATAACTCTTTTAGTTGAGGTAGTTGTTCTTACTCCAACAGAACGAATAGTTGACCAGAGAATAGAGCCATGTCAGCAAATAACTAGTTCCCAGAACGAGATACCGCACTATGTCTCTAGAAACGACACACTCATGCTAGACTGGCTCAAATTAGGCTGCGACCAAATCCCACATCAGCATAGCACTGCTCAGCTCTGTGACTTGCCAGGAACTGAAGCAGACAGTGGCGGCGCTGGGTGTACTCTTACATTCTTCTCGGAACGAATAGTAGCCGATAAAGCAGAGGTAAACGATCTGTTCCTCTTCCTTGACCGTTCAGCTCTAATCTTTAACGCTACAAAGGCAAAGCCGTTCTCAACCCAAAAAACGTACAGAATTACTGCTCTTTTCCAAAATGCAGATAGAGGGAGCCGTAGACAGCAGGCAGTGTTGGACAAAGTCAAGGTGCTGCTTTCTTCAGAACACCAGACTTGTCTCTCTAGTCTCTTACGCAAGATTAACCCTTGCGGGGAGAATCCGGGCAGTGATCGGAATGGTCTGGTCTGGTCTGGTCTGAGGGTACAGACCAGACCAGACCAGGTGCTTACATAAGGACCGGTCCGACCAGACCGGTCCGACCAACAAGACCGCCAAGAATGAGGCTGAAGCAAAGAAGGAAGCCGAGGAAATGTGTTTTACTACTGACTGTCAATCTAGTCGTCTTCGTTCTCACTATCCTCGATATCGCTGTTCCCCTCAGCTTGGGGCTTTCCATACCAGGCCCGGAGACACTCGCACGCTTCTATAATATCTGCCTTCAGCCTACCACGGCGATCGACGATAGTAAGCTTCGCGCTACTAAAAAGACGTTCGCATTCATCCGACATAGGCGAGATCGCAAACATGTCTAGAGCGAAGCGAGCGAGATCTCGTTGGGAGTCGTAGCGAGATAGCCAGTACGCAATAGCCTCATTGCAACCTGCCTCTTCGTTATGAAGCCGGTCAGTAGAGATGTATTGTTCATACAAATCAGTTGTAGAAACTGGAGCGTCTATTCGAATGCGCTTATGTTCCCGCTGGCGATCAAATGCTGGGTCAGGATCTCTCTCCTTCCTGGCTGGTGGTGGCAGCATCTCGACAGGGTACCTTCCCTTATACTCTGTCTCCCAGAGATGCTTCACCGCTAATTGTGCGTTTTCAAACCACCTCTTCTTCTCTTCGTCGCCATGAAGAACCCACTCTTGCCTGAACCATCCCCACTTGCGATATGGATCAAGGATTTGAGCCGCATAATATGCCGGTGGAAGGTCAGTATCTTCAGGGAATCGATTTTGCCAATTCAGCTGCTGATTGTTATAGTACTCAACGCACTTTAACCAAGCAGCATCAGCGCAGCCTTGAAGGTACTTCCATGTAAAGTTGTTATCGTCCTCAGTGTGGATGTCGTGGTAGTGATCCTTCGTCTCGCTTATCTCCCGGAGAAGGCAGTCCAAAGTTGAAAACCAGTCCGCAAGTGACGTCTTCTTACCTTCAGAAAGCAAAGTTGCAGCATAGAAGTCTTTGAGAGCGAGTTCAATCTTTTCAAGCTCAAACCAGTGCTGTCCATCAAGCTTAAAGTTCGCGATCCCTACGGAGCCCTTTCCAGGTACATGACGAGCCGAGAAGAGCTCTAAACGTTCTCGAACATTTAATGCACGTGTAATCGAATAAAACCATGAGTTCCAGCGGGTCGAGTTGTTCTGGATAAGCTCAAGCCCGTCGAATTGCGAAAGATCTCCGCCGATAATAATTGTAGCAAACTCCTCACGCCGTTGTGGAGTAAGCCTGATGTATCGCACCAGGTTGTGAAGACGACCCAAACATCCGAACTTCTTCCAGAGCTCTTCCACCTTCGTATAGTCGCCACGTTGATGATGCTTCTCCAGCTTCGCAAGATACTTCTCACAGTTTCGCCCCATAAGGAACGCCTGGCAACAGAGGTTGATGACATGGCCCAAGCAACGCAGCCGGCGATGACGACGTTGTTTTGACTTCATCCATGGGCAGAGATCCTTGAGTATAAACTCAACAGCGGTATCATTTGCCGAGGCATTATCCAGCATAAAGTATCCAATCTGATCTCCGCTAATGTCGTATTCTTCCAGCAATTCAAGGACCACCGATCCAAGATTCTCTCCAGTATGTTCGCCGTATATACGTCGCATACCTAAAGCGGTAACACGTCGCATGCCGGTAGTATCAATCCACATAGCGACGACGCCTAGGATAGCGTAAGGGTTTGGTGAAGTCCAGAGATCAAAGGAGATAGAGATCCTACTCCGTGAATGGTGTAGGTCCTCCCTAAGCTGTTGCTTCTTCGATATGAATGCATTCATTACCCAGCTTCGGATAGTCTTCGCAGCCTTCGGGAGGTGGTTGAGTAGTGCCGGATTTAAAAAGAGGAGTAGTTCACGAAAGTACTGGTTCTCTAATTGAAAGAAGGCGATATGGCAGTACACAATCCAACGAATTAGAAGCTCTTTAAACTTCTCTACTGACTCCTTCTAGAAAAAGGTGCTGGAAGCAGCCCCATCCTTTTGCTGGTCGATTATAGACTTCCGTACAGAACCCTTTCGCTTGATGCCACTCTGGGGATCAATCTGGTGCTTCTGTTCCAGGTGATTCCGGATCCTAGAAGTGCCATTGATGACAAACAACTCTTGCTTGCTCTTCCCAACCCTGCACTCATGGCAGTAATACACCTCTTTCTTATCGCTATCTCGAATGTATTGGAGTCCGTACTTCCAGATGTGTGATGTACCTTGACGGAAATCCTTCCTTGCAATTATTGCACGTTTCACGTACGTGATACCGCCCTGCACGAACTCATCTGGAGATTCGTGATATTGAATAGGAGTGGGTGATAGTATAGGGGTGGGTGATGACGTGGGGATAGGAGATGGAGTAAGAGACGTTAAATCTAGTCTTATAATATTCGATGGGGACGGTGAGGTTGGTGTTGAAGGCTCCATAACAATAGTATATAAGTAGGTTGTTAAGGACTTGATTGTTCTATGTAAGTAGAAGACTTACCTTGATCTTAATGACTCATATTGTGCTAAATTTTCTGGCTAGATTAGTCTAAGATCTAGTCACGTGGACCTATTTATAGCCGGACCGGTCCGATCATCTAGACCGGTCCGACCACGGTCTCAAAAAATCGCCAGACCAGACCAAGTCTTGGCGGTCTAGACCAGACCAAGACCAAGTCAGACCAGACCATTCCGATCACTGAATCCGGGTCTGGACCTAAACGATCTTCCTGTGAAGAAGCTCCTTCAGAGTATGTCTAGGATGCCGCCAACTAGAAATCTGCTAATGCTTTACCAGAAGCATTTAAAGACCCAGGAGGGTAAGTCAACCAAGCAACGGGTGCACTGTGTGAGCTGATGTGTGAGAAAGGCTGAGTCTGTTCATTAAAGAGCAAGATGTCATGCGTATACAAGAGTGTTGTTTCGATCTAAAAGATCGGCCTATAGATGTTAGTGATATGTCATTGCTAATTGTATCACTGGCTTGGGGAGCCTTGTTAGATCCGGAAGTAAGCTCGGTTTCCAGAGTAGCGCTACTGGATGCTGTGCTTGAAACTTCATCGTTGCTACTTCGCCAGGAAAGTAGTGTCCGTCAGTTCTTGGTATGTTCTTCCGCTCGATGACAACGAAGGTTTTGCTAATTTAAGCCAGGCGCTTGTTGCTGTAGTTCGTAAAAGTCTGATCATCTACAACGAAGCAGTCGGCTAACCTCTCCAGCTCTGTCTTACCGAAAAAACGGGGTCAGACAACCTACCTGCACTCATACTTGGCAGTATTTCGACTGCGGCCTCCTTGAGTCTCCATTTAGAATCCGTCCTACACAAGTTCTGTGTTAGCGACGAACAAGCCGTTCAGACCAAACGAGCTATCTGGCTACTCTACTGTATTGATAAGTCTTATGCATTGAGGTGGCAAACCTTCTCTGTAAGCTCTCACTCTACCTGGTTATCTTAGGCCTATCGGATTAAGGCTAATACAAGGTAAACAGCTGGTTGGTGACGGTTCTCTTCCGACTACGAACCCACCCGACAACGTGCTTCAAAGTGATTTTGCAACTACAACCTCAGAATGGTTGCGGATTCGGTGTCAGTACTCCCAAATTTGTTCGAAAATTCTGCAGCTCCGAGTAGGCGTAGAGAAAGAGCCATCTGAAGATCGTCCTAACAAGGCTGTGGCGTTGTCAATGGCGCTGGAAGAATGGTATAGAGCAACTGGGATTAATCAAATGACGCACTCACTGGACCACAGTGATATCATACGCACCAAGCTCCAGATATCTTACTATTACTCACAGTCCGCAACAATCAATTAAGTGGGTCCTAGAAGGTTCAGATTGGATTGATTGATTACCGCTTTAAGCCTAGTAGTTACCTATAGGAGTTTAAGCCCTACCTAGATAGGTAAGTGGGTCTAGGAGAGTGACCGGATTGAATTGATTGTTGCGGAGTCTACTATTACTACGAGGCTCGGTTTCAGTTACTAAGTATAAGCCTGCTATATCCACAACCCTCTTCTCCAGTAGGGGCTCAGGAGTGTAGAGAACTACTCAAGCGATCAATACGGGAAACACTCACATTTTCTAATACCATACCTTCGGACTACCTACTTCAAGACTGGTATGTGTTGCACGAAACAGCATCTTTCCCAATCCGCTTATACTAAGTACTTATACAATAGCAACCATCTATTTATTAACACACTTGCTTTGTGTTTGCTTGCGCTGGACATTCTCCAGGAGTCGGGTCAGAACTGCGGGAAGGAAAACCGAGCGTTACTTAGCATTGTTGGTGGTTTCTTTGCTAGGGTAGATATCATGTTGCCGCAAAGTTCTATCTTCGAGGAGGTGTCTAACTTGATGGAGATCCTTTTATATTATTAAATCTAAGGTAGTGCAAGAGAATACAATGTTCGCTTACTTTGGTTATCTTTACTTCATAGTATCGTCCACACATTGTTCTGGTCATACCTCACTTGCATCTCAACTAACTTTTCGTATTCTTCACGTGACGCCGTTTTGCATACGAAGGGATAACGCATGGACATCAGGCCTCAATGATTATGGATTTTCAATATACCTAATCAAAATGTCAGATAGCAGGCGATCCAACAGACAGTTGAGTGTCGGTGCCAGCCGACCCGCCTCGATCCTACTGAGGCCTCACTTGCACGAGGCCTTATAGATCTTAAGAGTAGATTGATCGAGGGAAGAATAGAACACAATACAATCAATCATGAACAACCATCGAATCGATTTCATACAATATCTCATCCATACTTGTCAACGAGCGAGCCGGCTCGCTCAGCTCGCTCGGCTTGGACGTTTTGACCAAGCCGAATGAGCTGAGCGCGCAATGCGCGCTTGCAAGCCGAGCGAGCTTAGGGATAGGCGCTCGCTCAGTCAGCTTGCTTAGCTTGGTTAGATGGGGCGGTTGGAAACTTGGGGCTGAAGGACTTGGTGGAGGGGCAATCTCACGATGATTTTTAGGTGTAGTGCGTAAGTTCGAAACCTAGTTATAACCTAAAATACACTCTTTTTTGCTATATTTCTAGCAAATAAGCTACTAAATTTCCGGCTAACCGCCTGGCAACAATATTCTCCTTTTGCGACACTTCACTTACTACTTATCACCCACCACACTCATCTAAACTCCATCAACGCGTCTCTATTTGCAGCTACTATCTACCTCGCCGTTGCTATAATGCCAGCAAAAAGAACACGCGTTAATGCTCCAGAAATCGCGGCAACTTTATCAACAACTTTATTGAGCCTGCAGGGCTTACGGAGAACGAGGAAGATGAATATGAGGCTTGGAAACGCAGCGAACCGATCGCTGGCGAGGGCGTCGACCCTATAAAATACTGGGTAGAACTCCGCGATCGCCACCCTAGCCTTAGCAAATTTGCTATCGACATGCTATCAATCCCAGGCTCAAGCTGTGAGTGTGAGCGCTTATTCAGCGAGCTGGGTGACCTCCTCGAGCCCCGTCGGCGCAGCATTTCTCCGCAACTTCTAGCAGCAATACAGTGCGATCGACGATGGATAAGAGCTGGATTTGGCAGTGGTGAGGTGCCTGTAAAGGAGGCTATCAGCGATGAGGAGATGGACGCGAAATACGGTGTACATAAGTGGGATATTAGCTGAGAAACTCAACACCAAGGTTTCTATATAACTTTCCTAATCGGGACTGAGCCCATCAAGCCGAGCGAGCTGACAGCCCTGTTTCAGCCAATCCGAGCGAGCCGAGCGAGCTGCTGGCCTCCGCTCAATTGGCTGAGCAAGCCAATTGGCTGAGCTCGCTCAGCTTGCTCATTGACATCTGTGATCTCATCTAATCTGACAATTAATAGTCTCACTGCCTCTATAACGAGAGACAAACTACCAATATGGCAGCAAATCAGGGCTAGAGGGATGCGACAGTCATCCTTACTGACTCAAGCAGTTTGTAACGGGCTGAGCCCTAGATCACATGACTAGGCTGCTAGCCTAGTCGCTTCCTTCCCTTCTGTCCCTTCTGTCCCTTACCTTGCCTCAGCAGCACGTGGACCGTGCGCGAACACAAACAACATGGGGTGGTAGCCCACCTCTCTCACTTTCTCCTTACCTTGACTGTAAATAGCATCTGGACTAGAGAGCTAGAATACAGTTCCTACAGACCGTTCACACAACTGGATCTCCTGGTATCGCAAACTCAAGATGAGAAACACTATAGACCTAAGCCTCAAGAGCACAGTTCGGCGCTAAGCGGCGCCGACCGTACCGGCATGTTAGTTCCATGCAAAATGAAGGCCATAGGATACTCACTGTGTGGACAAAGCAGGATGTAGATGCGGAGTTAAGCGCGGAACCACCGGAAATGCGGAACCGGACGCGGAACCGGACGCGGAACCGGACGCGGAACCGACGAATTACATTTACAGGTACTCCCGCACCACTAATAACTGTCGCATATGTTGACCCTCAAAGTTTTGGGGACTAAAGTAGCCCTTTCAAGACGATTCGCCGCAGCAGCAACAGAAAGGACGTTGCTGTAGTTGCATGAAGAATCGATAGATATCGTCCTTTTGGTGACCTGGAAAAGTTGATGTTCGGTGCGCCTCTGCTAACGTAGGTGACCAGTAGATGAGCCAGCCTAGCCGATGAGCCACCCGAACATCAAAACAAGATAATCGTCCCATCTTGGCTCTACAGCTTCGTTTTTCCTAAAGTTCTAGTGTTTATGGTGGGTCATTACGCGACTTGGGTCATTGCGCGCACAGACACGGTATCTGAAGAACAAGAGCGCATACGCTGCAAGTCCATAAGCGGACGCAGTGAGGATTAGTTTGGATTGAAGTTGCATTCGTCTCGCTGAGGGGCATTTCTCGCTTACGGGCGATGCACGTTATATTTGTAACGGGCTGAGCCCTGGATCACATGACTAGGCTGCTAGCCTAGTCGCTTCCTTCCCTTCTGTCCCTCACCTTGCCTCAGCAGCACGTGGACCGTGCGCGAACACAAACAACATGGGGTGGTAGCCTGCCTCTCTCACCTTCTCCTTATCTTGACTGTAAATAGCATCTGGACTAGATAGCTGGAATACAGTTCCTACAGATCGTTCACACAAGGTACTCTGGACTTACACACCTCCCTCAGGTTCGAGCGTGTGTAGAAGCTGACATGATCGGAGACCATCCTCTGCCTTGTGTGGGCAGAACTGCATGAATTGTGGGCTTGTCCTGCTGAAACGCGGTGTTGGTGGACTTCGCTCTATAGGCGTCCCTAATAGTCAGACCTCTCCTAGAGCTAGTATTGTAACCACGTGGATGAAGTCACATGATATTCTATTGTAGCAGGCACTACCCGGTAGGCAAGTGCACTTACCTCTGAGCTGAGAGCTCCTGTACACGAACATCACAACACGATAACAGATAGCAATACAAGCGTTAATCCGGAGCCTCCAATCCGACACTGCACACGCAGTTACAGATAGGAACGTGTCACGGTAGTCGGCAGGCGGGGAGGATAGGTGCACGTGATCGGTATAATTATTATAGTCTACTAGCAGAATAGAAGCAGGATCAAAGACAGGACGTAGCTCAAGGAGCTACGATCGAGATCTTCGGACGAACAGATTTTATCATACGCGAGGCCCGTGCCTCGCGTAGCTAATCAGTAGCTATTAGCTATCGCTCAGCTCACCTACGGCTCCTGATTGGCCCGTTCAGGCCAGCGCCGTGACAGGGGTTGTTTGAACTGCAGGGAGAGACTTTACCCTTTGCTTATCAGCTTTTCACAATAGTTAACTCGATAGGGTTTTCGGGGTGATCTTCTAGGTAGCACGGGAGCCCTTGGCAATCTCTCGAATCCACTTGGTTGTTTTACACTTTTCTTGCTTCGCTGATAATAAGCATCTAAGATCTGGCCGTCAGAAATGCTACTGCTTTGGTTGGTGTGCTTCGCCGAGATCTGCACATGCCCACTAGGTTTAGGGGTAAAGCCTAAGTTCTCTAGCATCCCCTTAGCACTATCCATACTGGATTGGATTTGCAATGTTTCCATGGCTATGTCCTCAAAGGTGCCTTGTTCGAGTGTGCCTTTTGAGCATGGCTGTGCAGTAGCAACATAGGTGTTCGTGAAATTTGTAGCAGGCCAGTCATCCTTTACATTGAGAGGGACCATAGTCCTGCAAAATGCCCCTTGATTTCTGGCGCCATTTTCGATTGATTTGAATTCTGTACATCGCGAAAAAGAATGGTGCAACAACAGGGTACTGTCATCGACTGTTGAGTCGTCGCCACCCTCAGTAGGAATTGCAATTAGGACAATCATTCTGTCTCTACTAGAAGATGGTTAGATAGACTTAGGGTCACTCACCTATCAGGCTACTTACAAATTGTCTAATTCCCTAATGCATTTTGCAGGCTCGGGAGCTGTTTCTCCAAGTAACAGAATCGTGTTTCCAGAATAGACTGACTTGTAAGCCTTATGTACCTTGCGAATCGTTGCTTTTGATTTTGCCCTGATCCAGAGAAAGTTTATCTTTGTAGAGTCGTTATCAGTCTGTGGTTTGTGGCACTGAATTGCGATCCAGAACTGCTTCTTCGCTAAGGATATGCTTGGTCTTAGTTTTTCTGCTAGGCTGCGTAGCTGAAGGTAGTCGGGAGGAGAAGATCCCATCGTGCTGTTAACGAAAACTGAAGACATAATGTTAGTAGACTTTTATACGATTATGCGGAGTGATAGTAATAATGAGATTTTCCTTGTGTTTTAGTATTGGTATGATTTCTCTGTAAACGTAAGCTCAGTGCGAGTCGGACCGAAGTAGGATCGAGTCAGTTCTTGGGCATCGTTGGACAGCCGATGTACCTATCACTACCGAAAACACGACAACAGCGAGAATTTCACTTTTTGGAATTAACGTAGTACAACGCGCGCAAAACGTCCGCTAGAGACGGCTATCGACTAGCCGGCACTCAGAAGTAGAGCCGGCACTCAGAAGTAGCGCCCACTGCTGCTGAGGCGTCATGGCGACACCGTGGCCCCGACGGTCGACCTGGCCGATCCCAATAGACGAGCATGCTACCAACCTCAGCGCTTTCCTTCGCGAGGTGCTATCCTTAATCGAGCGCAACCGAGGCCAGCAGCCTCTGCCGGCAGACATCGTTGGCGACATCATTCGCGGCGCATTGACGTTCGTACTGAAGACGCAGCACTCCCCTGACCTCGGTGGTCTCAGCGACGCGCTCAACGTCGCGCGGACCGAGGCAAGAGCGACAGCAGAAAGCACGGCGCGAACCCTCGACCAAATCAAACAAGAGCTCAAGTCCACCGTAGGACTCGTACAACAGTCCGCAACAAAGATACAACAAAATGGCAACATGGCAGAAGAGGCGAGGGCGGCAGCCAAGGACGCCACAGAGGTGGGTAAAGCGACGCTGGAGATCGCGCGAGAGATCAGGAACAAGAGACCACAAGAGCAGGCGAACGGACCAATGAGCTACGCCGCGGCGGCAGCCAGGGGAGTCCCGCTAGCAGGTACATACAATGCACAAAGTGTCAAACAGCCATCTGCGCAGACGCAGCGTGAGGTCATTATGAATATTAGAGACCCCCTCACCGTACAGAGCCTGAGGGCTATGAATCCTAGCAACCTCAAAATGCATGTCCAGCGTGCCATCGAGCAAAGTGGCAACGAAAACATAGTCAACGTGAAGATCGTCTCATCTAACCAGCTGAAGAGCGGAGACCTGAGCATCAAGACAGCAAGCAGCAGGGAAGTCGAGGCGCTACAACAGTTCGCGGACGACTGGGCCCACCGCATAGGCAGTGGGACTACAGTGCAGATCCCGACGTTCGGCGTCCTCGCACACGGCATACGCACGAGCACGATGGACATGAGCAAGCTTGACGAGATCAGAGCGCAGATACTGCAGGACAACCGACCGTTCATACCCCGGGCCGAGATAAGACACATAGGCTGGCTTACTAGAGATGCTACCACCAAGACGGCAACAACTATCACCATCGAGTTCACCAAACCAGAGGACGCCGACAAGATCATCGACGAGGGTCTGATCTGGCAAGGTGAGGTTTTCCAGTGCGAACGATACGAGCGACAGTGCCGAGTGAAGCAGTGCTTCAAGTGCCAAGATACGGCCACATAGGAACCCAGTGCAAGGCAGCAACAGCATGTGGCCACTGTGCGCAGGAGCACGACACCCGGGACTGCCCATCGAGGGCCGGACAAGCCGTGACTAGAAAATGTGCCGCCTGCCGCGGCGAGCACGAAGCGTGGAGCCGCCAGTGCCCGACCAGGAAGGACGAGATAGCCAAGGCAAGGACCGCGTACGAAATGCGGCCGCGCTACCACCACGTTTCGCAAACAGCCGGACAAAACGTGCAGATTGATATCCCGACGTCTACGATTCAAAGGAGAAGGACTAGTCAGCCAGTGGCAGCTACGCAGCCGATGCAGCCTACCAGCAACCGATCGCAAACCGGACGAGGACAGAAGAGAACTAACGCTGGAACCACTATCGACCCGTTGGATCAGGAAAATCCATCAACGCAAGCAAACGCGAGCCAAAGGCCGCATCGACAGATCATACCTAGCAGGAGAGCTCTAGAATCGACTGGACTCAACACCCGGGCGATACAGAACAACAGCAGTCACCACATGGAGATCGACTCCGACGATGATGCATGAATAAGCACAACACACTAAGCATACTACAGTACAACGTGCACAAATCAAGAAACATGGTGATGGCGAGCATGCTGCGGGACCCCAGGATCCATGAGTACGACATTCTGGCCATCCAGGAGCCATGGAGAAACCCCTTCGCGGCGACGACACACCATCCAGCGAAACGCATCTTCCACCTCTGCTGCCCAGCAGGAAACGAGGCAGGACCCGCCCGGGTATGCTTTTTCATCAACAAGAGATTAGACCACAAGAAGTGGCAGTTCAAGGAGCACAGCAGAGACATCTGCTCGCTTACAGTAGAGTTTGGCGACGATCAACAGGAGGAGCAAAACGTGATCATACACAACATCTGTAACCCAGCGAGGCGCAGCGAGAGTGACAGTACCGTACTGGTGGACGTCCGCACAATACTGCACGACAACCAATCCAGCGAGCAGATCCTGCTCGGTGACTTTAACCTGCACCACCCCATGTGGGGAGGCACAGACGTGAGGCACATCGACCCTGAGTCTGCAGACCTACTGGCGATCATGGAGGACTTCAACCTGGGTAGCACACTACCACCTGGAACCATCACGTACGAAGAAAGAGCCTCACGCACAACCATTGATCTTTGTCTGGTGACCGTGGGGCTGGTCGATCGGGTGGTTCGAAGCCAAGTCGACCGGGACCTCGATCACGACTCCGATCACCTGCCTATCAGCACTGTGATGGATATGAGGATACAGCAACTCGATGCAACACCAAAGCGAGACTGGAAACGATTAGATGAGGCCGTCTATAACAAAGCGCTAAAACAAGCCCTGCCGACACTTCGCAGACCCGCAAATAAGACAGCGCTTGACACGTATGTCCAAGAGATCGTTGGGGCAATTCAAGGGGCCATTGACAAAGCAATACAATACTCACGGCCGTCAGACCGCATCAGGGAAGGTTGGTCGGAAGAGTGCAGGGCAGTGCTCGCAGAAGCAAAGAGACTCAAGAGAGTACACAGCCAGCGTCACACAGGCGAGTCGTGGGAGGCCTATCGTGCGGCAAGAAACCACAAAGCAAGAACGATCAAGAAAGCACTAAGAAACGCTCACAGAAAACAGGTAGAGCAGGCCGCGAAGTCGCCAGAAGCACTGTGGAGACTCGTCAAATGGGCGAAGACGAGAGAGAACCCGGCCCCGGTGGTCACACCTGCCATCCAACACCCAGAGACGCAGCAGGAGGTAACAGATCCGGCGAAGAAAGCAGACATCTTCCGAGACACCTTCTTCCCAGTACCACCGGAGGCAGATCTGGAGGACATAAGAAACGCACACTACGACAATCAAGTGGACATGCCGCCAGTGACAGAGAAAGAGGTCGGAGATGCCATACGGGCAGCGTCACCACTCAAAGCACCAGGTCCAGATGGCATCATTAACAAAGCCCTGCAGGCGGGATCAGCCCAGCTTGCATCTCACCTGACGAGGATCTTCAACCAGAGCCTACACCTAGGATACTGCCCGGCCCACTTTCGCGAGTCGACTACGGTCGTCTTACGCAAGCCGGGCAAAGACGACTACACGGCACCGAAGTCGTACAGGCCCATCGCATTGATGAACACCACAGGCAAAATCATGGACGCAGTCATAGCACGGCGACTCAGCTACCTAGCCGAGACCCATCACGTCCTGCCGCCGACACACATGGGCGGCAGGAAGATGCGCTCGACTGAGCACGCTCTTCATGCCGTGACCCATAAGATATACGAAGCATGGAGCCACAACACTGGACGGGTGGCGAGTCTCTTGCTGCTCGATGTCTCCGGAGCCTTCGATAACGTCTCACACACACGCCTGCTTCACGATCTGCGGAAGAGACGAGTAGACGAGAAAACAGTAAAGTGGATCGCAAGCTTCCTCAGCAACAGACACACAAGCATCGCAATCGACGGCTTCCAGTCGACAGCATACCAGATCAACACGGGTATACCCCAGGGCTCGCCGCTGTCGCCTATCCTCTACCTCTTTTACAACGCCGATCTGATAGATGAATGTAACCAAGCGCCTGACGCCATGTCCACAGGCTACATTGACGACGTCGGCATCCTTGCGTGGGGCCAGGCGACAGAGCAGACATGTGAGACACTGGGCAAGACCCTTGAGAAAGCACAACGATGGGCCAGCACACACGCATCGGTCTTCGCCCCAAA
Source organism: Pyrenophora tritici-repentis (assembly GCF_003171515.1). NCBI lineage: Eukaryota > Fungi > Ascomycota > Dothideomycetes > Pleosporales > Pleosporaceae > Pyrenophora > Pyrenophora tritici-repentis. The sequence continues at coordinate 24,873 of NW_027093985.1, forward strand.
CAAGTTCCAGCTCACCCACTTTACAAGGTCACGCAAGCGCATTAACACGGAAGCCTCAATTCATACTGAGTGGGGCGAGATACGGCCTGAAGCAACATGCAAATACCTTGGCTTGACGATGGACGCGAAACTGCACTGGAAGCAACACACCGAGGAGATCAGGCGGAAAGCGACGAAGACAGTGAATGCGCTCAGCTGTCTGGGAGGATCCAACTGGGGCGCTAGCCTCCACGACCTGCGGCGAATATACGAAGGCACAGTGCTCCCGCAGATGATGTATGCATGCTCAGTGTGGTCAAACGCTAGCATGAAAGGAAACTCTACACTAAGAGGACGCTCAACACACTGCAGAGCATACAAGCAAGAGCAGCCAGGGTCATCAGCGGGGCATACAAAGCTACATCAAGAGCAGCACTAGACGTAGAGACATTTCTCCTTCCCATCCAGCAGCAAATATGGAAACACAAAGCAAACACTGTCGTCCGCCTACTCTCGAGCAAGAACATTGCAGCCACCTCAGGATTTCAGACAAACACAGCACAGCCGACAGTCGCAGACAAGACTCGCAGACACACCAGCTCCTGGCGGAAAGTTTACAACGACATAACGAACATGCGAACCCAAGACTTCCACAGGCAAGAGCAGATTCCGTGCTTCCTTACGCCGCCCTGGAGACAGGGCCCAACCACTTACATTGATGCGACCGCTCAGGAAGCGCGGGCGCGACACGACAAAGAATACGTAAAGGAAGACAGCCTTAGCATCTACACAGATGGCAGCGGCATCGAAGGCGAGATAGGCTCTGCGGCGCTGTGTCCGCTCACACAACAGGCGCGATCCGTACACATGGGTTCAGACACAGAGTCGACGGTATATGCAGCAGAACTACAAGGCATCAGCTTAGCACTGCAGATCGCTCAAGAGTATGCGAGCCGAAACGGTGCGCGACGAGACGTCGCCATATACACAGACAACCAGGCCGCCGTCTGGTCCATCGCTAAGGCGGAGGGACGATCAGGCGCCTACATCCTCGCGGACATCGCGCGACAGGTCCGGGAGCTCCAGGACAACGGACGGACAGTGACCGTCTGATGGATACCGGCCCACGTCGGCATACCCGGGAACGAGGCCGTCGACAAAGCGGCCAAGGAAGCCACCGGATGGAGAGAAGACGGCCGCAGAAGCTTGCCGGCAGACGCGCCCCCCAGCTGTTCACTATAAGGTCGACTGTGAAAAGATGGTGCAGCATACAAGCCGAACGGGCATGGATAGCAAAGTGGTGCAAGGACACCAAGGGCCGAGCAACCTACAGACACACTCCAACGCCCACCAAGAAAGTACTCCGGCTCCACGAGGGGCTCACTAAGCGGGAGAGCGCGCTGCTGGCGCAGCTGCGGACAGAGAAGATCGGACTCAACGACTTTCTCTTCGCCCGAAGAGTGCCAGACGTCACTAGCCCGCGCTGCGACTGCGGAGCGAGACGACAGACCGTCGCACATATCCTTCTCCACTGCAGCAAGCGCAGGCATCTCCGGGACCGTATCTTCGCCAACCTGTCCGGACGAGACAATATCCGGACCATCCTAGGCACGCCACAGCTAGCCACCAAAGTCATCGGGTATGTAGAGCAGACGCAGATCCTTGGGCAAAATGGGGATCGTAGACGCGCAGACGACAGCCGAGCGCTGGGGGAGACTGAAGGTATTGCAGACGCAGAACACGAGGCAACCGTGCCTCTACGAGCCTAGAAGTACAGTGTTCAGTTAGTAGAGTCACTATCTAGATGAGGTGGCAGCCAAACGTAGGTAGTGATGAGAGGGAAACGGCAGGCCTCTGGGGACAGATGGTTCTTTGGAATGAAGTGAGATGCCTGTAGAGTTGGCTCATCTCGCTGAGGGGTGTTTCTCGCTTACGGGCGATGCACGTTATGAGAGTACGCTCTAACTTACCGCAACACGTTTGATCGATGAAAAGCAGAGATGTCAACAAGCAAGTCAAGCTGGCTTGATTCTTATCGATTGCAGATCACAGACAATATAGAGGCTCGTGCACAGTGGCACGTCCCAGAGAATGGTCTGTGATCTGCAATCGATAAGAATCAAGCCAGCTTGACTTGCTTGTTGACATCTCTGGCTGCAGCAGGCCCACCACCATCTCAATCACGACACGGCTGAGCTATCAAGCTCCCAGCAATATATAGATAGCTATATATATTGATCAAGGCCTATAGAACTTTACTCTAAAGCATATCGCGATTATAGCTATCGCGCGAGGCTCAATAGCTTCATGTTGTGCTGTCGATTTTGGGGTTCCGAGCGGGCGTTACGCCGTCACGCACGGTAAGGTAAAGGCGGCGGACCTTGCGCTTCCAGTATGGGCGAAAGCTGCAAAGGTTAAACCCGGGCTCATGACCTGATGGAAAGTACGGTAAAGAAGTCCATGTAGTGTGAGGTACTTGTCGAATTGTGTGTGCTACGGTACGGAAAGAGCATATAGAGATGGAAACCGGCTAAGCCCAAACAGGCTAGATAGCCAAGTACACGCTCCAAGGAGCAGGGACGTCGGGGCTATCGAACACTATGTATTAATCACACGCGTTCGGAAGACTACAATCGCTTGATCTCAAAGTACTTGCCGTCCGTCTCGCGACGGGGTGCGTCTCGTGACTTAGGGATGGACGTTAAACTTCAACCGATCTTCCACCGGTCCGAAGGACCAACCGAAGTCGTTCTGCAAATTCCCTCGGTTGGAGCAACATCCGGCGCAACCCCACAAACGTGTCTATGCTTACTTGATAGTGTCTTTGAATGGCTTACGTGGCTGGCTACTAACTATGCAATTAGTTATATTCTTTGGCTACCTAGCTAGGGCCCGTTAACGAACCAACAGTCTGCCGTTCATTTTCAACATTTTCACATGTCTCCTCAAAGCATGAGTAACAACGCCTTGATGCGCTGGGCACAGTCTGTATCTCTTGCTACTGCTACTCTTGTCCAATCACTGGAGCCTAACGATGTACAACTTGGGACACCGATTGCCTCTGAGAAAGTCCAAGAGCATAGTCGCGATAGCAGCATTGAACAACGTTTTAATCTCGAGCGTACACGGTATTTGTTCCTATGAGGATACATTGGTATTGGCTTCTCATAGGTCATTACAGATCCGATCTTGAAGAGATGCGAGACAAACACGATTATCTTGATACGCCACTACAAGACAACGACAGACACTCGAATACCTCAGAGTCGCAACCTAGCCCATCGAATGATCACGCCAGGGCAAGGGACTTTGTGGGAAAACGACTTCCTTGGAAGATTCAAGATTTACGTGAATGTCGACAGAATTACCATGCAGAGCACAAGGGCGGTGGCTCGGACCGCATCTGGAAGAGCTACCGGGGCGACTACCGGGGCGGCTACCGGGGCGGCTACCGGGGCGGCTACCGGGGCGGCTACCGGGGCGGCTACTGGAGCGGCTACCGGGGCGGCTACTGGGGTGGCTACCAAAAAACTTACGGCGGAAGCTCTCGCCACAGCTTCCTAGACGCTGACTCGGGTGATCCTGAAAAACGGAATCAAGTTACGGATCAAATTCCTCACCAAGGTGCGCCTCGAAACGAGAACAACTATGGATCAGATTGGGAACCCTCTTCTTAAGAATGATAATATCAGATTTCTACCTGCCTTCTGATCAACCAACCTTACCGGGTATCGCGCCAATCTGGTCGATATTTTTAATTGGTGGAAAACGGGGGTTACATATCTTCAGGCAGCAAGAAATAGATCACAGCATGCATATGTAACATGCTTTCCTAATTATGTGGCGGAAAACCCGGTGAGCTGGAATCAGCCAATCAAACACAGCAAAGAGCCGGAATATCTGCTAACCCTGCGCTTTCATTGGCTCATTCCGGCCCGCCAGGATTTTCGCTACAAGTGAGGTACGCTATCCTCACAAGTAGTTCAATTTTTGTAAACCCAGGGTACCTTGTATGGCCACGTGGATTATCTACCGGCCAATCAGCCTACTACTCTAACTTATGTATATAAGCCTTCAGACCTCTCAGTCATCAGAACACAGATCATAACACTTCACAGTACACATCATATCCTATGACGGTTATGAGGAGAAGCAGATCGCGTGTTGGTGGTCTGGTGCTGCTTCCTCGCTTTATTGAGCACCTCTTACCTCAGATGCATCACGGATACGTCATGTTAACAGACCCTGCTGTTGCTTCTTAAAGGAGCACAGCACGAACAACAGAACAACAGAACGTAGTTAACAAGCGAGCGGGCCATAACTTAACGTGGTGATCGGCGTGGCGCTCGGCAAAACACCAGAACACCAAAGCGACGCCAACTTCAACACGCGACAACTCAACCAATATGAACCCAATAGAGCTTGCAGTTAAAGCGATAGAAGGGCAGGGTGAAGGAGAACAACTTTCATATACGAAGGTTGCTGAACAGTACAACGTGCGCAGACACATACTGGCTAGAAGATGCAAAGGCACCCAAGCCCCCATGCAAGCCAAAGCAATCAACCAGCGCAAACTCAACCCACAACAAGAGGAGCTCATCAAGCACGTGGACAAACTCAGAGTAAGAGGCCTTTCACCTACAAGAGAGAATCTGAGAAAATTTGCTTCAGGGATAGCTCAAGAGGAGGTGGAAAAGCAGTGGGTTTGTAACGGGCACAGATGTCAATGAGCAAGCTGAGCGAGCTCAGCCAATTGGCTTGCTCAGCCAATTGAGCGGAGGCCAGCAGCTCGCTCGGCTCGCTCGGATTGGCTGAAACAGGGCTGTCAGCTCGCTCGGCTTGATGGGCTCAGTCCCGATTAGGAAAGTTATATAGAAACCTTGGTGTTGAGTTTCTCAGCTAATATCCCACTTATGTACACCGTATTTCGCGTCCATCTCCTCATCGCTGATAACCCCCTTTACAGGCACCTCACCACTGCCAAATCCAGCTCTTACCCATCGTCGATCGCACTGTATTGCTGCTAGAAGTTGCGGAGAAATGCTGCGCCGACGGGGCTCGAGGAGGTCACCCAGCTCGCTGAATAAGCGCTCACACTCACAGCTTGAGCCTGGGATTGATAGCATGTCGATAGCAAATTTGCTAAGGCTAGGGTGGCGATCGCGGAGTTCTACCCAGTATTTTATAGGGTCGACGCCCTCGCCAGCGATCGGTTCGCTGCGTTTCCAAGCCTCATATTCATCTTCCTCGTTCTCCGTAAGCCCTGCAGGCTCAATAAAGTTGTTGATAAAGTTGCCGCGATTTCTGGAGCATTAACGCGTGTTCTTTTTGCTGGCATTATAGCAACGGCGAGGTAGATAGTAGCTGCAAATAGAGACGCGTTGATGGAGTATAGATGAGTGTGGTGGGTGATAAGTAGTAAGTGAAGTGTCGCAAAAGGAGAATATTGTTGCCAGGCGGTTAGCCGGAAATTTAGTAGCTTATTTGCTAGAAATATAGCAAAAAAGAGTGTATTTTATGTTATAACTAGGTTTCGAACTTACGCACTACACCTAAAAATCATCGTGAGATTGCCCCTCCACCAAGTCCTTCAGCCCCAAGTTTCCAACCGCCCCATCCAACCAAGCTAAGCAAGCTGACTGAGCGAGCGCCTATCCCTAAGCTCGCTCGGCTTGCAAGCGCGCATTGCGCGCTCAGCTCATTCGGCTTGGTCAAAACGTCCAAGCCGAGCGAGCTGAGCGAGCCGGCTCGCTCGTTGACAAGTATGGATAGCGGGATCAGCTGTGAGAGAAGCGAGGATAGCGAGAGTAGGAAAGCAGGAGCCGCAGGCGCGATAGAAGTAAGAGTAGCAAGAGCAGTAAGAGCAGGATGTGTAGCCGCGAGGATAGAGGCAATTAAGGTAATTAAGGTGATTGCGATGATTGCGAGGACAGTAAGAGCAACAAGGGCAGCGCAAGAAAGGCGCGAACGGCAAGGGAATTAACAATTAAGTTAATTGTAGCGATTGCAAGGACAGCGGGAACAGCGAGGATAGTAAGGGCAGTAAGGGTAGCAAGGACAGCGGAAGCAGCGAGGACAACGAGGACAGCGAGGATTGTAAGGACAGCGGAAGCAGCGAGGATAACGAGGACAGCGAGGATAGTAAGAACAGCGAGGATAGTAAGGACAGTAAGAGTAGCGAGGATAGCGAAAGTAGGAGAGTAGCAGTAGCAATAGCAGTAGCCGGAGGTGTATATAAGCTGTAAGAGGTAAGAGGTAGAAGTAAGGATATTATAAGCAGCAAGGATAGCAGGGGCAGAAGCAGCAACAGGTGCAGGGGTAGTAGGAGTAGTAATAAGAATATTAAGAGCAGTGCAAGTTATAAGGACAGGGGACAAAGTAAGGACAGTAGAGATAGTAAGAGTATCAGAAGCAGCGAGAACAGAAGCCGTAGGATTGATAGCGAAGATATTAAGAGCAGCAAGGAAAGCGAAAGCAGCGAGGGTAGTAAGAGCAGCGACAAGAGGAGCGGTAGCGGCCGCCGAAACCGCATTTACCGCAGGTGGAGGAGGCGTAGGAGGTAAGGGGCAGAAGAGAGCAGTAGAGACAGCGGGAACAGCGGGGAAAGGGAGAGCAGCAAGAAGGACGGGGATAGTAGAGATAGAGGAAGTGGCGAGAGCAGAAGCAGTAATAGGGAGGATTGCGGAATGCGGAGGAGTAAGAGCGGTAGGAGTAAGAGTAGCAAGAGCAGGACGTAGAAGTAAGAGGGGTAGGAGCAGGAGCAGTAAGAATAGCAGGAGCAGTAAGAATAGCAGGAGCAGTAAGAATAGCAGGAGTAGTAAGAATAGTAGGCGTAGCAAGAGTAGGAGCCGCAGTGGCGATAGTGTAGAAGCGGCAGTAAACACAGGTGTAGTAGTAGCCGTAGGAATAATAACGAGCATGTTGAGAGCAGTAAGGACGGCAGGAACAGTGGGAGTTGTAATAGTAGAACCCGTAACTGTAATTAAATAGATCGTAAGAGTGATAGTCACGATAGAAGGAAAAGTTACAAGAATAGTAGCTGTAGCCGTGGTAGAAGCAAGAGTAATTATAATAGAGGCAAAGATAGTAACAGTAGTAAGAGTAATAAGCACAGTAAGGGTATAGTAAGAGCAAAAGTTTAAAGAAGAGTTATTTATGTTAAAAATAAGTATGCAGGTATAAAGCAAAGAAAAGAAAGATTCGAAAAGAGAAAGTATTAAGTCGGTGAGATTCATAATCGATAGATAAGGTAGGTAAAATAGGTATAGTTTGTAGTATAGATTAGATAGTGTTTGAGAAAGAAATCAAGCATAGAATCAAGTAGGATTCAAGGATTAGGATTGTAGTAGAAGACAGAGCAAGTTATTAGGAATACATTAATAAGAAGATAGAAGAAAAGATTAAGTTCATATAAAAGTAGAGTAATAAGAAGAAGATATCAATAAAAAAGATATAAGAGATTATGTTTCAATAATATTAAAAAGAGATGTTAGAAAAGAAAGAAGAATAAAAGAAACCCGATATAATTAAAGAGGAGTATAGTAGAGGGAATAGAAGATAAGTAGAAGAAGAAAGAGAGAGAAAGATAAGGAAGTTTATCGAGAAGGAGATAAGAAGCAGTCGATAAAGAGAAAGAAGGAGAAGTAAAGAAAATAGGAGGAGAAGTAAAGAAAATAGAAAGAGAAGTAAAGAAAAATATAGAGTAGGGTAAAGAGAGAGAGTAGCGAGAACAGCAGTAGTAATAAAGATAAGGATAGAGTTAAGGTACAGTACAATAAGGCATAGTGGGTATTTAAGCAACAGTAGTAAGACGAAGCAGGCCGTGTTAGACGTGCATACAGTAGGTAGAGTTTAAGTTTACCGACGTAGAATAGTGATAGAGGTATATAGGGTAGTAGATAATGCGATGTGGTATATAGACGGCGGTAGGCGAAGGACAGAGCCGACACAAGATACAACAGTATTAGAGAACTAAGAGGCAGTAGGCAAAGGAGATAGTTGAAGAAGTATTTAGGTTGTGTTTAGTATAGCGAGTGGTATAACGTGTGTATACAAGCAATAAGAAGACAATAGATGCGGAGGAGATTAGACAGCAGATATAAAAGATTGTTAGTTTCGAGGGTATTTATAGCAAGGTTGTTAGGATTAGTATAGGGAGGCAAGAATAGAGTAGCATAGGGATAGATAGGAGGTTAGTAGAACAGAGGATTAAAGTAAATTTAATAGAGGGATTCGTAAGACAGTTTTAGAGCAAGTAGGGGTTAGGGTGCACAGAAACGAATAGGTTAATAAGAGAGTTGTATTAGAGTCAGCCGTTTATAATAGAGGAGAACAATGAACAATAGAGGTTATTGCAGAGAAGGGTATAGGCCGAGGTAAAGGGAAGAAGAGAGAAGATATAGTGGTAATAGGAAAAGTTTCCGAGTTAGGGTATTTAGTAGATGTTATATAGATTAAGTGATAAAAGGGAGTAAATTAGATTAAAAATAAGGAGAGATAGAAATAGATGAAGAGGAAAGGAAAGAAGAGAGAGGAACAGAAGAGAGAGAGGGGAAGGATGGATGTGGTGGAGAGGAGAGATGAGGAGGGGCAGGGAGGGTTGGAGCAGCAGGAGCAGGAGCAGGAGCGACAAGGCGGGTGGCGGAGGTGAATACAGCAGCGGCAACAGGAGTTTAGGGAGGTAGAGTAGTGAGGTAGGGAATTAGGATGGTAGGGGAATGGATAGGGAATATGCAAAGGGGCGGATAATGGGCGAAGCGAGGAAAATATAGGGAGATGTTGGTGAGGGGAGAGGGGAAGTGTAAAAGAAGCGATTACGATTGTTTTAGAGCCGATTCAGTTTGAGGGTTATTAGGGGTGTTTTTGGTAGGAGGTAGGGTAGGAGAGGAATTATTAGGGACGGTATTAGAAGATAAGAGATGCAAATTAACAGTATAAAGGAGTATTCACAGGGGGTTATAGGGGCAGCGTTTAGGTAGACGGAGGTAGGAAAGCGTTAGGGGGCGGGGTGAAAGGGGAGAAGAGAATTTATAGTAGATAAGAAAGGGTTAGGGTTATAGAATAAAGAGAGGGATAGGTAAGAAATGAATAGAAGAATAAAAATATTCATAAGAAGATAAAGGAGGATTAGATTGCAAGCAAAATAAGGTAGAAGAGCAATTCGTTAGGTCGTATGTAGAGGGGAAAGAGTGGGTAACAAGATATAGAAGGCGAGTATTAGAAAAGTATTTGGAGGGGCAAGGAGGCGAAGAGAGACATAAAGAAGAGGAGGAGAGATGTTTAGTGTGTAGACAAGCGGACAAGGAGATAGACAGCAGCAAAGAGCAGTAATAAAGAGGAGATATAGTAGAGAGGAGGGTAGAGCAGTAGGAGCAGGAGCGACAAGGCGGGTAGTAGAGTTTAATACGGCAATGATAACAGGAGTTTAGGCAGGTAGAGTAGTAAGACAGGCAATTAGGATAGTAGGGGAATAGATAGGGAATATGCGAAGGGCGGGTGATAAGCAAAGCGAGGACAAAATAGGGAGATGTTAGTGACGGGGAGGAGAAATACAAAAGAAGCAGTTAAGATTGTGTTAGAGTAGATTTCGTATAACGTACCTCACGGGCGAGTGGGCCACACGGGCGAGTGGGCCACTCCGCTAAGACCCCACCAAAACATACTGTTACCTACAGTACTTTCACAATGAGCCAACAACAAAACAATCTACCAGCTTTAAAAGAGGCTCGATTACAGCTTGCTCTCAAGGCTATCGAACGCGACGCGACGCTGTCGCAGAGACGCGCTGCAGCTATCTACAACGTATCTCGAGTAACTCTTGGGCGCCGACGCGCTGGAATACCTCTTCGGAGCGATTGTACGCCTAACTCAATGAACCTCCTTAAGACAGAGGAGGATGTAATTGTCCAGCATATCCTTGACCTCGACGCGCGAGGATTTCCGCCCCGACTTGCTGCTGTGCAGGATATGGCTAATTCTTTGTTGGCTGAGCGCCACCGCGACCCTGTTGGTCAGAACTGGGCTGCAACCTTCGTCAAACGTCGCCCTGAGCTTAAGGTCAAATTCAATCGCAAGTATGACTACAAGCGAGCCCTCTGTGAGGATCCTGAGGTTATACAAGGCTGGTTCCGACTTGTGGAGAACACAAAGGCCAAGTACGGTATCCTTGATGAGGACACCCACAACTTTGACGAGTCTGGCTTCATGATGGGCATGATATCAACTGGAGCAGTAGTCACAGGCTCTGAGCGTCGAGGACGACCAAAGAGCGTTCAGCAGGGCAATCGCGAGTGGGCTACAGTGATCCAGGGTATCAACGCGACTGGGTGGGCAATCCCACCTTTTATCATCTTCAAAGGCAAGAACCACCTCTCTGCCTGGTACAAGGAAGATAACCTACCTCGCGACTGGGTTATTGCAGTCTCTGAGAACGGCTGGACAACAAACAAGCTTGGTCTAGAGTGGTTAAAGCACTTTGACGCTCACACAAAGAAGAGGACTGTAGGAAACTATCGTCTGCTTATTATCGACGGCCACGAGAGCCACGACTCGCTCGATTTCCAGCAGTACTGCAAGGATCACAACATTATTACTCTCTGCATGCCTCCTCACTCGTCGCACCTACTACAGCCTCTTGATGTGGGGTGTTTCTCGCCTTTGAAGACAGCGTATGGCCGCCAAGCCGAGGATCTAATGCGCAACAAGATCACCCATATCACTAAACTAGAGTTCCTACCGTGCTTTAAAGGCGCTTTTGACGCTGCGATTACAAAGGCCAATATACAAGGAAGCTTTCGAGGCGCTGGCTTAGTCCCATTTAATCCAGAGGCTGTGATATCGACGCTTGACGTGCGGCTGCGCACTCCACTGCTACCTACCGTCGAGGACGGTCCCTGGCAGTCGCAAACTCCAAGCAATACCCTAGAACTTGGGTCGCAATCAAAGCTGATTCAAGAGAGGATTCGAAGACATGTAGATAGCTCACCTACGTATATGGTTGAGGCGATCAAAAGCCTGTCAAAAGGTGCAGAGATGATAGCGCATTCTCTGGTGTTAATGACCAAGCGCAACGCTGAGCTCCAAGCCGCCAACGAGGCCTCAAGTAAGCGTAGATCATATAAAAGGAAGCGCTTACAGCAGCAAGGGACCTTAACAATTGATGAGGGCGTGCGACTGACGACTCTTAAGGAGTTTGGGGCATGTAGTGATAGGAAGAAGGCGAAGAAGAGAGTGCGCGTTGAGGCAGGCGAGCCTAGCCAACGACGCTGTGGACGCTGCGGCGAGGCAGGACATAATATGCGCACATGTAGGCAAGAAGCAGCGATAGATTCTGAGTAGAATAGCCTATTACGATTTCTATTTACTATCTTTGACGGTGCTATATAGTCGTGTACAGTCGTGGTTTTAATGGGGTCTTAGCGCAGGTGGCCCACTCGCCCGTGTGGCCCACTCGCCCGTTAGGTACGTTAAGGGTTATTCGTTATGTATTTAGTAGAGGGTTAGGCAGGAGAAATAGTAGGGGTAGGAGAGGAATGTTACGGATCCATAGACTCGCTCGGCCCATGGCCCCCATATCGATAAGATCCTTATCTTATCGGACTAGCGCCTTGGCGCCCACAGCATAAGTTCGGGCTCACAACGTAGATAGCTCGATAGCTTGTATCTTGTCAAATCCAATCTTTCTTGATCGATCCCTAACCCAGGGCGCCAAGTGCACCATTATAAGGGTGGAGTTTTTTGTTAGGGATGGAGACTACGCGTATAGCGGGTATATATCAGAACCAGGGGTATGGTGGAGTATTCTTCGTAAGTACGGTGGAGTTATATTCCCTAGGCCGATTTACACCAAATTTGGACAGGTAACTCAGCGTACGTAGGCGCATAATCTGACAGATTTACAGCGCAGTAGACTATGTGGTTGAGGAGCTTAGGGTTTGGCGTTCTTGGTTAGGGTTACGCGTTTAGGGGGTCAGGAGGTCGCGAGGCTCGGCACCCCGCCGCGCGCGCGCCGCCGGAGTAAGCGCCGAGCGATCGACAGGGATCCGTGCTGAGAGCAGAGCGTCGGCATATAAGAAGCTAAGTAGAGTTGGTCAGCGTAGGTATTATCAAGTATTGTTACTTTTATTTCAATATGTCCGAACCTAGTAAAGAGTGCCAGTATTTCGAGCATATACCTGAGTACTGCATAGCAGCATGCAGAGAGTGCAGATATGCAGTGTGGCCAGATCAGATCGAGGGCCATTTACAGAGGCAGCATAAGGTCAGTCATAAGGAGGCAGAGGCAGTTGGACAGCAGATTCGCAGCTGGGCTGGGCTAGTCCAGTATCCCAGCGAGCTTGAGGTGCCGAGTGGTGTTCCAAAGCCCGTACGGCAGCTACCAGTACACGTAGATGGGATGTTGTGCCAGCTAGGTTCAGGCCAGTGTCAGCGGGTATTCCGTACCAGCAAAAGCTTGAAAAAACATTGGCGTATAGATCACGGATGGTCAGCAAGCAGCAGGGGAGGACGGCCAAGTCAAACTAAGCAGAAGAGCGTGCAAGCGCAGATGGAGAAGGGGTACCGGCTAGTCCATTGCCAGCGATTATTCGGGAGCCGGCACGGATCGCAGTATTTCCAGGTGCAGCCGCCCGACGAGGATGGCCCCGACGTCGTGCCTGTAGACGGGGCAGCAGCATGGGCGCAAGTGGGCGAGCAGATGGCCAAGGCATGGCAGGATATCGAGAGGCGTGCGCAGACGACGATCCAAGAGGGCGAGCGCGACGAGGTGAACCCATGGCTGGAGCGGACGCAGTGGTTGCCGTACCTAGTGGGCATGGAGAGGCCGGATTTGTTAGCGTGCATCGAGGAGCCCGTGGCAGAGCCCGATGCCAGGCAGGAGCAGCAGGCCGAGCCGGTGGAAGCAGCGATTTGGGCAGCTATGGATGGATTGGCGCGGTTCAGCCAGGCATCGATTATTGACCGGATTGGCGTGTTTATACGGTTGGAGGCAATTCGCACAGAGATGCACCAAACCCGGTTCCAGCCGTTGCAGCCGTATATGGACAAGGACGCCATTGTCAAGCACACACGACCATGGCAGCAGATGTTAATGTTTTTTGCACGCACACAGAAAGAGCACGCGTGGAAGAGCCCCAAGTATCGGTTCACGCGGCGGCAGCGAGAGGCATGGGAGGTGTTAATCGAACAGGCAAAGCGGAGCATAGAGGGAGACGAAGAAGATGAAGCCGAGGATATGGACGAGGAGAGAGAAGAGCTGGACGAGGAGATGATGGACGACATAGACGTAGACTCCGCAACAATCAATTCAATCCGGTCACTCTCCTAGACCCACTTACCTATCTAGGTAGGGCTTAAACTCCTATAGGTAACTACTAGGCTTAAAGCGGTAATCAATCAATCCAATCTGAACCTTCTAGGACCCACTTAATTGATTGTTGCGGACTGTGCATAGACGAGTCGATAGAGGTAGCCGAGGAAGAGCCAGGTCAGGGAGAAGGCCCCGAGCCTAAGAAGTTGTCTAAGATACAGAAAGCGTGTTTGGAGTTTTGCATTGCATTACTTAACCACCGCATCACCCGTAGAGAGTATGACAGCCCGCTGGTGTGCGCGTTGGCGGTGCTGGGCGTCAAGGAGGACGGGTGGAAGGGGCCGGAGCAGTACCCGCCGATATTGTCGGCGGTGATCAAGATCGCTCGGTTTATGGTCGTGCAGAAGGGACTAGAGATGTCCGGGCCCGACGAGGATAGCGGCGATGAGACGGACGACGACTTGGATGACAGCGCGTACGAGAGCGGGCCGAGCCAGCGACGGCGTCCCAAGGGGTGTTTGCAGTTAGTGCAGAGGATGATGGACCGGTTTATGGTGCGCGGCAGCCATAGCCCCATGCAGTGGATGTTGGATTTGCGGACGTATGGATTAAAGATCCATTACAACACTACAACCCGCGGGCATGTAGAGTGGACGAACGGCGACGAGCTGCTGTACAAAGAGCTGCATTTTAGCATGGCGCAGTTCCGCGGCATGGTACATGGGCTAGCTAGCGAGAGCCGGCGATTATTGACAGAGGAGTTGATGTTTGGCAGCAAGGCAGCGCCGGTGCCAGCAGTGCCATGGGAGAGCATACGTGACAACCCAACCGACGAGCGGCCAGGATGGAATTTTTTGAAGGATCATCGCACAAGCATGCCCGTCGACGGCGAGAGGTGGTTATTTGAGCGGGTAGGTAAGAGCGCCAGCATCCGGAGTCGGTTCATGAAGCCCGGGACGCAGTCAGGGGTAGACCGACAGGCAGTGGAGCGGTACATGGACCGGGTGGTAGAATTTCGCGAGAAGCTGGCGGTGTTGATGCATATGACGGGCGGGCAGCCAGCGCGAGGGCCGGAGCTACTGAGCGTACGGCATAGCAACACAGTGCAAGGGGGGCATCGCAATATATTCATCGAGGACGGCATGGTAGTGTTTGTGACGCGGTACCACAAGGGATACAAAGTCAGCGGCGACGTCAAGATTATCCATCGATATTTGCCGCGCGAGGTGGGCGAGCTAGTAGTGTGGTACATGTGGCTGGTGTTGCCGTTCCAGCAGCGGCTCGAGGCGTTGGTGTGGGAGAAGGAGGCAGTTTCGTCGCATATGTGGCCAGCAGACCTAGACTCCGCAACAATCAATTCAATCCGGTCACTCTCCTAGACCCACTTACCTATCTAGGTAGGGCTTAAACTCCTATAGGTAACTACTAGGCTTAAAGCGGTAATCAATCAATCCAATCTGAACCTTCTAGGACCCACTTAATTGATTGTTGCGGACTGTGAGCAGACCCCAGCGGCCGCAAGTGGACGACCGATCGGCTGCGGGAGGCGTTGAAGCGCGAGAGCCGGATCGCGATGGGCCAGGAGTGGACGTTTGCCGGGTACCGGGAGATGGCGATTGGCATCAGCCGGCGGTTTTTGCGTGGATCGACAGCGTTCCAGGCAGATGAGGGCGAGGAGAACAAGGAGTGGGCTGAGGAGCAGGCAGGAGATTCGATTGCCGACGAGCAGGCGGGCCATACGTCGCACGTGGCGGGACTGGTATACGCGCGAGGGATCATGGAGCAGTCAGGGGCCGTGGCGGATAGGCGGCAGCAGTTCCGGGCATCGAGCACGGATTGGCATAGATTTTTGGGCTTCCAGGCAGGCGTGGACGACCAGAGAAGAAGCAGCAAGCGGAAGAGAGCGCCGTTTGAGAGCGAGGCAGACGAGGCAAGGGTGGATCGGTGGCAGCGGCTAAGGAAGATGGACGCGAGGGCGCAGCTGAAGCGCATGATGGGCGAAAAGGCCGAGTTCCGGGGCGTTCAGGAGGCAGCGATCAAAGCCATCACAGCAGGCGAGAGTCCCGTAGTAGCGGTGATGCCGACGGGGGCAGGCAAGAGCTTGTTGTTCATGTTGCCGGCGTGGGCAGAGCAGGGCGGCACGACGGTGGTGGTAGTGCCGTTGATCGCGTTGCGTGGCGACATGGCACAGCGGTGCAAGAAGCTAGGGATATCGTGCGTAGAGTGGCAGAGTCGGCGTCCGCCAGACGCAGCAGCGGTGGTGTTAGTGACGCCCGAGTCGGCAGTTGGAGAGGAATTTGCAACGTTTTTGAACCGGCTACGAGCGACGCGGCAGCTAGATCGGATTATTATCGACGAGTGCCATATTGTGTTAAACCGGCAGTACACGTTCCGCAAGCAGATGCAGCAGCTAGGCAAGCTGGTGGCTGTAGAGACGCAGATGGTCATGTTGACAGCAACGTTGCCACCCAGCGAGGAGGACGAGTTATTCCGGCGAATGCATTTTGAGCGTGGGCAGGTAAGAATGTTTAGGGCACCGACAGCACGGAGCAACATAGCGTACCGGGTGGTAAGGGTAGAGAAGGAGAGGAAGAGACAGGAGGTAGAGGCAACGGTGTTGGCGATGGTACAGCAGAAGGTCCGAAAGTATAAGAGCGGCAAGATTGTAGTGTACGGCAACTCAGTGCCAAAGGTCAAGGGGTTAGCCGAGAAGCTCAAGTGCCATGCGTATCATCACCACGCGGTTGGCAAGGCAAGCATGTTGGGGGAGTTCATGGGCGGCAAGCAGCGGGTGATTGTGGCAACCAGCGCGTTGGGCATGGGAGTGGACGTGCCCGATATCCGGTGCATTGTCCACATGGATTGGCCGTTTAGCGTGTTGGATTACGCGCAGGAGAGCGGGCGAGCCGGGCGAGACGGGGAGCGGAGCGAGGCGATCATGATGGTGCAGGACGGCGAGCAGCGAGCGGCGGATGACAAGCAGGGGGAGGCGGAGCAGCGGTTGGTGCGAGCATACGTCGAAGGCATAGACGAGGCGGCGACATGTAGACGGGTAGTGTTGGACGGGTATTTGGACAGGCGCGAGGCCGAGCGAGCTCGGTGCGAGGAGGGAGAGGAGAGGTGTGACGTATGCATGAGAGCCGACGGGGAGGAGATGGAGGAGGAGGAGATGGAGGAGGAGGAGATGGAGGAGGAGATGGAGGAGGAGATGGAGGAGGAGATGGAAGAGATGGAGGAGGTGGAGGAGGTGGAGGAGGTGGAGGAGATGGAGGTGGTGGAGGTGGCCGAGGGCGGCAGCAGCAACGAAGAAGAGGCGGAGACATTGGAGAGGGAGCAAGAAGAGGCGCGGCAGGCGTTTAATCAGCAGCAACGAGAGCAAGGCGGCCCGCGACAGAGATTGATACAGCAGCGGCAGCAGGAGTTCGCCGACGTCGAGTGGCTGCGTAGGCAGCTGGCGCAATGGATAAACCGGTGTGGGTTATGCGAGGCGGTAGGGCAAGGATCGAGCGCACACGACGTACGGCAATGTTGGCGACAGGAGAGCCAGCGGATCAAGGAGTCGATTAAGAGGATGGAAGAGACAATTAAGTTTGAGCGTTATTCGGGCTGTTTTTGGTGTGGAGTGCCGCAGGAGATATGCAATCGGTGGGAAAGGAATAGTTTTGGGCGATATCAGAGAGTCCAAGACGGGGATTGCCAGTATAGAGGGGTATTAATAGGCGGGTTATTAAGTATAGCATTAGGGCGGAGCGAGGTAGGAAACCGATGGACGGCGCGGTTAGAGGAGTTCGGGGTTAGTAATTCAGGAGCAGGGCCGACGTTGTTTGAGTTTTTAGGAAAAAAGCGATTGTTAGAGACGGTTGAGAGCAATAACTTAGCAGGAGAGTTTTGTTGGATTACAAGATTAATAGGCGAGTAGAGGAAATATAGAGAGTTGTAACGTTGACGAGGGTAGCTCCAACAGCTCGAGTAGGTCGGATAGTGTAAGCAGCGATAAAGGCAAGAGCAGCAAGATCAGCGAGAGCGTAGGCAGGGTTAGCAGCAAGAGAGATAGCAGCAACAGTGACGATAGTAGCAGCAGTAAGAGTAGCGACGAAGGCGAGGGCAGCGAGAGCAGTGATCAAGGCGAGAGCAGCGAGAGTAGTGACGAAGGCGAGGGTAGTAAAGATATTAGAGGTAGCGAAAGCAGCGGCAACAGCGAGAGCAATGAGAGCAACGACAAAGACGAGGGCAGAGAAGGTAACGAGAGCGGCGAGAGCAGTAAGAGCGCAGGCAGCGTTGGTAGCGAGAGCAATAGCTGCAACAGTGGCGATAGTGGCGATAGCGAGGGCAGCGACGACGGCGAGGATGGCGAGGATGGCGAGGATGGCGAGGACAGCGAGGGCAACTTGATGGCAGGTAGCGAAAGCAGTAATAGCAGCTTGAGCAGGGAGGAAAAGCGAGGGTCGTGACGACGGCGAGAGTAGCTCCGATAGCGAGAGCAGCAAGAGCGAGAGCAGCAAGAGCGGCAAGAGCAACGAGAGCGAGGCAGGCGAGGCAGGCGAGAGCAACGAGATGGCAAGTAGCGAGAGCGAGGCAGGCGAGGCAGGCGAGAGCAACGAGATGGCAAGTAGCGAGAGCGTAGGGAGCGAGAGAGGCGAGAGAAATAAGAGCAGCGACATGATAGGTACCGTTGGCAGCGAGAGCATCGAGAGCCGCGCATATAGCGAGAGTAACGAGAACAGAGCGAGTAGCGAGAGCAGCGACGACGGTAAGGACAGCGAGAGCAGGAGCCGCAGCGGCGAAAGGAGTTGTAGAAGCCGTAGCAGCGGTAGGAAGTGAGAAGCAGCGAGAGTAGCGCGAGCAGTGGGGGACAGCAGGGACAGCGAGAGCAGTAGGGAAAGTAAGAGCAGGGGCAGAAGTAGTTATAGCGGCCGCAGGCGTAGTAGGAGCGGTGGGGAGTGAGGAGCAGAAGCGAGGATATCGATAGCAGCGAGAGCAGCGAGGACGGCGGGGATAGTAGGGATAGCGGGATCAGCTGTGAGAGAAGCGAGGATAGCGAGAGTAGGAAAGCAGGAGCCGCAGGCGCGATAGAAGTAAGAGTAGCAAGAGCAGTAAGAGCAGGATGTGTAGCCGCGAGGATAGAGGCAATTAAGGTAATTAAGGTGATTGCGATGATTGCGAGGACAGTAAGAGCAACAAGGGCAGCGCAAGAAAGGGGCGAACGGCAAGGGAATTAACTATTAAGTTAATTGTAGCGATTGCAAGGACAGCGGGAACAGCGAGGATAGTAAGGGCAGTAAGGGTAGAAAGGACAGCGGAAGCAGCGAGGACAACGAGGACAGCGAGGATTGTAAGGACAGCGGAAGCAGCGAGGACAACGAGGACAGCGAGAATTGTAAGGACAGCGGAAGCAGCGAGGATAATGAGGACAGCGAGGATAGTAAGAACAGCGAGGATAGTAAGGACAGTAAGAGTAGCGAGGATAGCGAAAGTAGGAGAGTAGCAGTAGCAATAGCAGTAGCCGGAGGTGTATATAAGCTGTAAGAGGTAAGAGGTAGAAGTAAGGATATTATAAGCAGCAAGGATAGCAGGGGCAGAAGCGGCAACAGGTGCAGGGTAGTAGGAGTAGTAATAAGAATATTAAGAGCAGTGCAAGTTACAAGGACAAGGGACAAAGTAAGGACAGTAGAGATAGTAAGAGTATCAGGAGCAGCGAGAACAGAAGCCGTAGGATTGATAGCGAAGATATTAAGAGCAGCAAGGAAAGCGAAAGTAGCGAGGGTAGTAAGAGCAGCGACAAGAGGAGCGGTAGCGGCCGCCGAAACCGCATTTACCGCAGGTGGAGGAGGCGTAGGAGGTAAGGGGCAGAAGAGAGCAGTAGAGACAGCGGGAACAGCGGGGAAAGCGAGAGCAGCAAGAAGGACGGGGATAGTAGAGATAGAGGAAGTGGCGAGAGCAGAAGCAGTAATAGGGAGGATTGCGGAATGCGGAGGAGTAAGAGCGGTAGGAGTAAGAGTAGCAAGAGCAGGACGTAGAAGTAAGAGCCGTAGGAGCAGGAGCAGTAAGAATAGCAGGAGTAGCAAGGGTAGGAGCTTTAAAGGCGGCAGCAACGAGGGTGTTACAAGCAGCGAAAATAATAGGAGCAGGGAGAGTGGTCGCAGTAAGGATAGCGATAGAAGCGAGGTTGGCGACAGCAGGGACAGTAGTAGTAGCAAGAATAGCGAGAGTAGCGAGAGCAATAGCAGTGAGAGCTAGAGCATTAAGAGTAGCAGCAATAAGAGCAGTAACCGTAGGAGTAGGCGCATTAAGAGTAAAAGCTGCAGGAGTAAGAGCAGTAAGGGCGGAAATAGTAGGAGCGTAATTAGCGAGAGCAGGAGCAGCGAGGACAGCAGGAGCAGCTGGAATGGCGAGAGCAGCAAGGACGGAGTGGATAGCAAGAATAGGAAGCGTAGGGGCCGCAGTGGCGATATTTGTAGAAGCGGCAGTAAACACAGGTGTAGTAGTAGCCGTAGGAGTAATAACGAGCATGTTAAAAGCAGCAAGGACGGCAGGAACAGCGGGAGTTGCAATAGTAGAACCCGTAACCGTAATTGAATAGACAGTAAGAGTGATAGTCGCGATAGAAGGAAAAGTTACAAGAATAGCAGCCGTAGCCGTGGTAGAAGCAAGAGTAATTATAATAGAGGCAAAGATAGTAACAGTAGTAAGAGTAATAAGCACAGTAAGGGTATAGTAAGAGCAAAAGTTTAAAGAAGAGTTATTTATGTTAAAAATAAGTATGCAGGTATAAAGCAAAGAAAAGAAAGATTCGAAAAGAGAGAGTATAAAGTTGGTGAGATTCATAATCGATAGATGAGGTAGGTAAAACAGGTATAGTTTGTAGTATATATTAGATAGTGTTTAAGAAAGAAATCAAGCATAGAATTAAGTAGGATTTAAGGATTAGGATTGTAGTAGAAGACAGAGCAAGTTATTAGGAATACATTAATAAGAAGATAGAAGAAAAGATTAAGTTTATATAAAAGTAGAGTCATAAGAAGAAGATATAAATAAAAAAGATATAAGAGATTATGTTTCAATAATATTAAAAAGAGATGTTAGAAAAGAAAGAAGAATAAAAGAAACCCGATATAATTTAAGAGGAGTATAGTAAAGGGAATAGAAGATAGGTAGAAGAAGAAAGAGAGAGAAAGATAAGGAAGTTTATAGAGAAGGACATAAGAAGCAAAAGATAAAGAGAAAGAAGGAGAAGTAAAGAAAATAGAAAGAGAAGTAAAGAAAAATATAGAGCAAGTAAAGAGAGAGTAGCAAGAACAGCAGTAGTAATAAGGATAAGGATAGAGTTAAGGTACAGTACAATAATGCATAGTGGGTATTTAAGCAACAGTAGTAAGACGAGGCAGGCCGTGTTGGACGTGCATACAGTAGGTAGAGTTTAAGTTTACCGACGCAGAATAGTGATAGAGGTATATAGGGTAGTAGATAATGCGATGCGGTATATAGACGGCGGTAGGCGAAGGACAGAGCCGACACAATATACAACAGTATTAGAGAACTAAGAGGTAGTAGGCAAAGGAGATAGTTGAAGAAGTATTTAGGTTGTGTTTAGTATAGCGAATGGTATAACGTGTGTATACAAGCAATAAGAAGATAATAGATACGGAGGAGATTAGACAGCAGATATAAAAGATTGTTAGTTTCGAGGGTATTTATAGCAAGGTTGTTAGGATTAGTATAGGGAAGCAAGAATAGAGTAGCATAGGGATAGATAGGAGGTTAGTAGAACAGAGAGTTAAAGTAAATTTAATAGAGGGATTCGTAAGACAGTTTTAGAGCAAGTAGGGGTTAGGGTGTACAGAAACGAATAGGTTAATAAGAGAGTTTTATTAGAGTCAGCCGTTTATAATAGAGGAGAACAATAAACAACAGAGGTTATTGCAGAGAAGGGTATAGGCCGAGGTAAAGGGAAGAAGAGAGAAGATATAGTGGCAATAGGAAAAGTTTCCGAGTTAGGGTATTTAGTAGATGTTATATAGATTAAGTGATAAAAGGGAGTAAATTAGATTAAAAATAAGGAGAGATAGAAATAGATGAAGAGGAAAGGAAAGAAGAGAGAGGAACAGAAGAGAGAGAGGGGAAGGATGGATGTGGTGGAGAGGAGAGATGAGGAGGGGCAGGGAGGGTTGGAGCAGCAGGAGCAGGAGCAGGAGCGACAAGGCGGGTGGCGGAGGTGAATACAGCAGCGGCAACAGGAGTTTAGGGAGGTAGAGTAGTGAGGTAGGGAATTAGGATGGTAGGGAATGGATAGGGAATATGCAAAGGGGCGGATAATGGGCGAAGCGAGGAAAATATAGGGAGATGTTGGTGAGGGGAGGGGGAAGTGTAAAAGAAGCGATTACGATTGTTTTAGAGCCGATTCAGTTTAAGGGTTATTAGGGGCGTTTTTGGTGGGAGGTAGAGTAGGAAAGGAATTGTTAGGGGCGGTATTAGAAGGTAAGAGATGCAAATTAACAGTATAAAGGAGTATTCACGGGGGTTTATTAGGGCAGCGTTTAGGTAGAGGGAGGTAGGAAAGCGTTAGGGGCGGGGTTAAAGGGGAGAAGAGGATTTATAGTAGATAAGACAGGGTTAGGGGTATAGAAGGAAGAAAGGGTTAGGGTTACAGAATAAAGAGAGGGATAGGTAAGAAATGAATAGAAGAATAAAAATATTCATAAGGAGATAAAGGAGGATTAGATTACAGGCAAAATAAGGTAGAAGAGCAATTCGTTAGGTAGTATGTAGAGGGGAAAGAGTGGTAATAAGATATAGAAGGCGAGTATTAGAAAAGTATTTGGAGGGGCAAGGAGGCGAAGAGAGATATAAAGAAGAGGAGGAGAGATTTTTAGTGTGTAGACAAGCGGACAAGGAGATAGACAGCAGCAAAGAGCAGTAATAAAGAGGAGATATAGTAGAGAGGAGGGTAGAGCAGTAGGAGCAGGAGCGACAAGGCGGGTAGTAGAGTTTAATACGGCAGTGATAACAGGAGTTTAGGCAGGTAGAGTAGTAAGACAGGCAATTAGGATAGTAGGGGAATAGATAGGGAATATGCGAAGGGCGGGTGATAAGCAAAGCGAGGACAAAATAGGGAGATGTTAGTGACGGGGAGGAGAAATACAAAAGAAGCAGTTAAGATTGTGTTAGAGTAGATTTGTATAAGGGTTATTCGTTATGTATTTAGTAGGGAGTTAGGCAGGAGAAATGTAAGGGGTAGGAGAGGAATTGTTCGGGGCAGTATTGGATAGTACGAGACGCAAATTGATAGTGTAACAGAGTATTAATAGGGGGGTTAATAGAGGAAGAGGTAGGGTAGAGGGAGGTAAGAGAGTAGTGGAGGGCGCGGTTAAAGGGGTTAGGGGTAGAGAGAGGAAGGGTCAGGAGAGGAAGGGTCAGGGAGGGTAGAGAGGATCAGGGAGGGTAGAGAGGTCAGGGAGGGTAGAGAGGATCAGGGAGGGTAGAGAGGATCAGGGAGGGTAAAGAGGGTTAGGTATTATAGTATAAGAAGATAACTAGAGAAAGTAAGTAAAAAGAGTTAAGAATAATAAAGTGGATAGTAAATAATATATAGGGGGTTTTAGAGAGGAGGAAATATAAGAGAGTTTACTAGAAAATAAGAAAGAGGGGTTTCAGAGTAGGCAGAAGCGTAAAGCAAGAGCATAGGGCAGAGGAAAAGAGGAAAAGAGGTAGAGTTTAAAGAAGGCCGCCGGTTGCGGTAAGGAAGATGCAAAGGCGAGAGTAGTAGAAGAGAATATAAGAGAGGATTATATGTTAGGGGTAAATAGGTAAGAGGGGGCGGGGATTTAGGGGCGCAAAAGGAGGTAGAGAAAGAAAATACAAGAGAGGTAGAGGTAAAGGGTTAGAAAGAGAGTTAGAATAGAATTTTTATAAGATAAGGTAGGTTTAGAGGACGCAGAGTTGTAGAGCGAAGTAGAGGGTAGGGTGTAAGAGTAGAGAGTAAGGAGTTAAAAGAAGTTAGATAGGGCGTATAAGTAGTAACACCCCGTTTTTAGGGTTAAGAAGTATTTAGGAGGAGAAAGGGAGAAGTAGGAAAAGAAGAGGGAGAGTAAGAGTAAGCCGTAAGGTGTCACAAAGAGGGTAGAGTAAGAGTAGAGGAGA
Source organism: Pyrenophora tritici-repentis (assembly GCF_003171515.1). Lineage (NCBI taxonomy): Eukaryota > Fungi > Ascomycota > Dothideomycetes > Pleosporales > Pleosporaceae > Pyrenophora > Pyrenophora tritici-repentis. Next base: position 48,295 of record NW_027093985.1, read on the forward strand.
GAGTAGAGGGGGTGGTGGGTGGACCCGTAAGGTGTTACAAAAAGGGTGGAGTAAGAGTAGTTATTGTAGGATTAATTAGGTTATAGGAACGCAGGCGGTGGAGTGAGTTCCGGGGGCGCAGTACAGCAAGTCAGACGGGGCAGATAGGACAGACAAGGAGGCGAAACAAGTAGTAAGGGGGAAGAGGAGGTTTCACAAGTAGGTAGGGCGAAGAGAGGGTTTCATAGGTAAGTAGGATATAAAGAGAAAGGGGAGTGTTAGGAAGAGATAAGTAAGGTATTATAAAGAAGAGGAGTATGTGTTATAAGGGTAGATAGTAGCGTGTAAAGAGTAGAGTAAAGAGTAGAGTAAAGAGTAGATAGTAGAGAGTGTAGGAAGTTAAGAAGGAGTAGAAGTGGTAAAGGAAGAGAGGGAGTAGGTAATAAAAACGGTAAGAGAGAGTAAAACGCAGAAGGAAAAGTAAAGAAAGTAGGTAAGTAAAGAGAAGTAGTAGGTAGTAGAAGAAGAGAAGTAGAGAAATAAAGAAAGGTTACAGGGTTAGGGAGAGTAAGAAGGGTAAGGGAGTAGGGATAATAGAAGAGGATAGAAGAGATAGTAAAAGAGAAAAAAGAGAAGAGATATAAGAAGAGAGAAAGAGTGAAGAAGAGAGAGATGATAGTTAATATAATATAGAAAAGTAAGAAAATAGATATAAGAGAATAGAATAGTAATAAAGAGTAAGAGTAAGAGCAGAAGTAAAGGAAAGGAAGAGAGAGAAAAAGGAAAATGAGAAGTAGAAGTGAAGAAGAAAGAGAGCAAGAAAGAGAGCAAGAGTAAAGAAAAGGGTAAGAGTAGAAGTAGAAGTAGTGAAAGCGGTAAGAGAGAGTAAAGTAGGTAGTAGTAGAAGAAAGAAGTATAGAAAGGAAGTAAAGAGGAGTAGTAGGTAGTAGAAAAAGAGAAGTAGAGTGAGTAAAGAAAGTCGGAGAAGAAAGAGAAAAAGGGTGAGAAGAGGTAATGAGTAAGGAGTAGGAAGAGAAAGGTTAGAGAGTAGAGTTAAAAGTAAAAATTCGAAAGGGTTAGTAGAAGGAGAGAAAAAGGAAGGAGTAGGGAGTGAGGTAAGTAGGAGAGAAAGAGGTAGAAAGAAGAGGAAATAGGGAAAGTAAAGTAGATCAAGAGAGAGGAAAGGGAAGTTAGAGGAGTAAAAGAAGTTGAGAGAGGAAAAGAGGGGAGGTGTAGTAGTAGAGGGAGAGGGTAAGGGAGAGATTGAGGGTAAGGAGAGATTGAGGGTAAGGGAGAGATTGAGGTAAGGAGAGAGTGAGGGTAAGGGATTTTAGGGAGGAGGAAATACAAGAGAGTTTAATAGAAAGCAAGAAAGAGGGGATTGAGAGTAGGCGGAAGGGCGAAGGGAGAGGGTAGGGCAGAGGAAAAGAGGTTAAGTTTCAAGAAGCCGCCCGTTGCGGTAATAATAATACAAAAGCGAGAGTAGTAGAAAAGAATATAAGAGAATATTATATTTTAGAGGTAGATAGATAAGAGAGGGCGCGAGTTGTAGACGCAAAATAATAGTAGAGAAAGAAAATACAAGAGAGATCGAGGTAAAGGCAAAGAAAGAGAGTAAGAAGAGGAGTTTTATCAAGGTAAGATAGATTAAGGGGGCGCAGAGGGTAAATTGTAAGAGTAGAGAGTAGAGAAAGAAGAGAGAGAGAGTAAGAGTAAGCTGTAAGGTATCACAAAAAGGGTAGAGGAGGGGTAGAGTAGAGAGAAGAAGTTTAACAAGTATAAGATAAAAGAAAGAAGAAATATAAAAGTAGAGAGAAGTAAAGAAGAAGAAGAGAATCGAAGAAGTATAGGAGGATAGAAAGAAAAGAAGGAGGTAAACGAAAAGAGAAAATAAATAAGAAGAGTATAAAAGAAGATAGTTAGAAATTAAGACGAAGTAGATAAGGAAAGAGGTATATTAGAAGAAGAAAGGATAAAGAGAAAAGAGAGGAAAGAAAAGTAGATTATTAAAAGAAAGAAGAAGGTAAGAGTAGAAGTAAGCGTAAAAGTAAGAGGAAAGAGAAAGAGAGTAAGAGTACGAGTAGGAGTAAAGGTAGTAATAATAGTATTAGTGAGTGTAAGAGTAAAGGGAATAATAAGAATAAGAGTAACGGTGATAAGGAGGGAGAAATAGAAGAGAAAATAAAAAAAGTATTATAAAGCGGTAAGAAAAGAAGAAGAAAATAAAGACAAAGGGAGAAATGTAAAAAGTAGAAAGAAGAGAAAAGAGAGTTAGAAAGTAGAAAGTAAGAATAGAAAAGTAGTGATTAGAGAGTAAGGAGAAGGAGTAGAAGTGCAGTATGTATAAAGAATAAATTAAGGAGAAGATAGTAGAGAAAAGATTAGAGGAAAGAAAGGTAAAAGTGAAAAAGGTAGAAAGAGGAAAGTAGAGTAAAGAAGATAAAGAAGAGTAAGAAAGGGACAGTAGAGAAAAGAATAGGAAGAGGTAATAGGTAGAAAGTAGAAAGAAGATAATAGTAGAAAAAAAAGAGAAATAGGTAGAAGAGTAGAGAGAAGAAGTTTAATAAGTAGAAGATAAAAGGGAGAAGAAATATAAGAGTAGGGGAGAGTAAAAAAGAACAGAGTTAAGGAAGAGGAAATAAGAAGAGTATAAAAAGAAGATGGTATGAAGTAGAGATAAAGTAGAGAAGAGGAGAAGAAAATTAGGAGAAGAAAAGATCGAGGGTAAGAGAGGGAGAAGAAGATAAGAAGAATAGAGAGAGAGATAAGATTGTAAGTAAGAAAAGAATAGAGGTAATAGTGAGAGTAGAGGTATTAAGAATAGTATTAGTTAGTATAATAGAAAGGGTAATAGAGATGGAGAAATAGAAGTAGAAGAGAAGAAAGAAAAAAGGAAATTAGAGGAGAAAGAGGTAAAAAAAGGATAAGGAAAGAGAAAAAAAGGAGATGAGAGATAAGAGAAGTAGAGAGAGTAGAAGAAAAGAAAGAGAAAAAGAGGAAGTGAAGAGAGGAGGAGAGAAAGTGAAAGAGAAGAGGGGAGAAAGAGAAGAGAAGAAATAAAGAGAATAAAGGAAAGTAGAGAGTGAAAGGGTAGAAGAGTAGAAAAGAAGAGTTTATAGAGTAAAAGAGAAGAAGTAAAGAAAGTAAAGAGTGAAGGGATAGAAGAAGAAGAGTAGGGAATTAAAATGAAAAGGTAGGAGAGAAGAAGTAGAAAGTAAAGAAAATAAGAATAGGAGGTATAGAGAGTAGAATTGGAGAGTAGAAGAAAGAGGAAGTTAGAGGAGAGTTAGAAGTTAGGAGAGTTGAGGGGAGGGTGGGTGGGTTAGGGTTAGGGTTAGGGTTAGGGTTAGGGTTAGGTTAGGGTTAGGGTTAGGGTTAGGTTAGGGTTAGGGTTAGG
>NW_027093986.1:0-44273 GCF_003171515.1 Pyrenophora tritici-repentis
TAGTAGGAGTAGTAATAAGAATATTAAGAGCAGTGCAAGTTACAAGGACAAGGACAAAGTAAGGACAGTAGAGATAGTAAGAGTATCAGGAGCAGCGAGAACAGAAGCCGTAGGATTGATAGCGAAGATATTAAGAGCAGCAAGGAAAGCGAAAGTAGCGAGGGTAGTAAGAGCAGCGACAAGAGGAGCGGTAGCGGCCGCCGAAACCGCAGTTACCGCAGGTGGAGGAGGCGTAGGAGGTAAGGGGCAGAAGAGAGCAGTAGAGACAGCGGGAACAGCGGGGAAAGCGAGAGCAGCAAGAAGGACGGGGATAGTAGAGATAGAGGAAGTGGCGAGAGCAGAAGCAGTAATAGGGAGGATTGCGGAATGCGGAGGAGTAAGAGCGGTAGGAGTAAGAGTAGCAAGAGCAGGACGTAGAAGTAAGAGCCGTAGGAGCAGGAGCAGTAAGAATAGCAGGAGTAGCAAGGGTAGGAGCTTTAAAGGCGGCAGCAACGAGGGTGTTACAAGCAGCGAAAATAATAGGAGCAGGGAGAGTGGTCGCAGTAAGGATAGCGATAGAAGCGAGGTTGGCGACAGCAGGGACAGTAGTAGTAGCAAGAATAGCGAGAGTAGCGAGAGCAATAGCAGTGAGAGCTAGAGCATTAAGAGTAGCAGCAATAAGAGCAGTAACCGTAGGAGTAGGCGCATTAAGAGTAAAAGCTGCAGGAGTAAGAGCAGTAAGGGCGGAAATAGTAGGAGCGTAATTAGCGAGAGCAGGAGCAGCGAGGACAGCAGGAGCAGCTGGAATGGCGAGAGCAGCAAGGACGGAGTGGATAGCAAGAATAGGAAGCGTAGGGGCCGCAGTGGCGATATTTGTAGAAGCGGCAGTAAACACAGGTGTAGTAGTAGCCGTAGGAGTAATAACGAGCATGTTAAAAGCAGCAAGGACGGCAGGAACAGCGGGAGTTGCAATAGTAGAACCCGTAACCGTAATTGAATAGACAGTAAGAGTGATAGTCGCGATAGAAGGAAAAGTTACAAGAATAGCAGCCGTAGCCGTGGTAGAAGCAAGAGTAATTATAATAGAGGCAAAGATAGTAACAGTAGTAAGAGTAATAAGCACAGTAAGGGTATAGTAAGAGCAAAAGTTTAAAGAAGAGTTATTTATGTTAAAAATAAGTATGCAGGTATAAAGCAAAGAAAAGAAAGATTCGAAAAGAGAGAGTATAAAGTTGGTGAGATTCATAATCGATAGATGAGGTAGGTAAAACAGGTATAGTTTGTAGTATATATTAGATAGTGTTTAAGAAAGAAATCAAGCATAGAATTAAGTAGGATTTAAGGATTAGGATTGTAGTAGAAGACAGAGCAAGTTATTAGGAATACATTAATAAGAAGATAGAAGAAAAGATTAAGTTTATATAAAAGTAGAGTCATAAGAAGAAGATATAAATAAAAAAGATATAAGAGATTATGTTTCAATAATATTAAAAAGAGATGTTAGAAAAGAAAGAAGAATAAAAGAACCCGATATAATTTAAGAGGAGTATAGTAAAGGGAATAGAAGATAGGTAGAAGAAGAAAGAGAGAGAAGATAAGGAAGTTTATAGAGAAGGACATAAGAAGCAAAAGATAAAGAGAAAGAAGGAGAAGTAAAGAAAATAGAAAGAGAAGTAAAGAAAAATAGAGCAAGTAAGAGAGAGAGATAGTAATATACAGTAGCATAGTATTATAGTTAATATAGAGTTTAATCCGCTAGTATACCGAATGTATAACGTGTGGCACTTAGTATCGAGCCAATTAGCTCTTTATGTTAGTGATATCGTTATGTGTAAGTTTCAGTATTGCTCCGTCTCCCAGTTTACTAGCCCTAGCCGTAGAGTCCTGTATCAGTCGCTAAGCCTAAGTTCTATGTATGATGGTCGTTGTGGAGTTTCTATGGGTCTTGTACAATTTGGGTGGTGTTTTGCGTACTCCAATTTCAGAGCTAGTCTTCCATTGGCGCGGGTGCTAAAGAGCAGTGTGGTGAATAGAAAGAGATGTAGCAGCGGGCTCTTTTAGATAAGGAAATATTGTTTTTGTAGTTTTATACAGTGTCTGTCTGTTCGGTGGTTTGCCCAAGGTGCCATTTTCTCGTGCCAATCCTAGTACTTGCAATAAAGGCTAGAGTAGCTTTGATGCCTGTCTTTGTTTGGAGGAGGAGTGGGAGGGTGATGGGTCTGTGTGGTATTGCTTCTTTGAGTGTATTTCGATGTGTTTTGTACTGTTTGCAATCTAGAAGTAGATGCTGTGGTGTTTGTGGTTTGTAGCATATACATAGATTGCAGTCTCTCTTGTTGAATCTCTTAAGGTAGGAGTTGAAGTATCCATGTCCTAGCTTGAGTGAGTAGAACGCGCTCGAGATTTCTCTTGGTGTTCCCTTCGGGACTTTGATTGTTGTATGTGTGTTGAGCTTGAAGATCCTTGAGTAGGAGCTTCTGTTTTTGGTGGGCCTGTCGGTATACCTCTTGTACTCCATCAGTTGTTCTGTTTTTTGTATTTTGTTGATTTCTGTGCCTAAGTAGGCTAGGCTCGCTGTGGTCGATGTTGTTGGTCTCTCTTTAGCTGCTTCCTTTGCTAGCGTGTCGGCTTTTTCGTTGCCCTTGACGTCGTTATGTCCTGGGGCCCACTGCAGGTGGATCGATGCTTTCTTTGTCGTTATTCTCTTTGCAGCTCTGATGCATCTTAGTAGCCACTGTTGTCCCGGGTTGTCCGATAGGTTGTTAAGCCTATGGATTGCTGCTTGGTTGTCTGCGTATACGTAGATCTCTTGGCCTTCTTGTGCCACTGTAGCCGCGTGTTCAAATGCCTGTGCTATCCCCTCTAGTTCACCGTTGTAGACTAGTTGGGAGCATCCAATGTTTGTCTTTTGAGAAAAGGTTTCTTCGTGGGTGGAGCTGTACGCTACTACACCTACGCCGATCCCTATTCCCTTGTCGTGTTGTGAGGCATCTGAGTAGATTGCGGTGAAGTTATCTCCGCTCCTTGATAGGATATAATCCGTGTGTGCAATTGCCTCTTCCTCTTTGCTCTTTTTTGATACAGTAACCTTGTAGTTAAGACTTTCCCATGGTCTGAACCTATATGGGATTATCTTTTCTACGCTATTGTTGTCTCTCTCTGGGATTGACTTAACAATAGTGTATAGTTGTCTATGCTGGTTTGGCTTTTTGTAGCTAGCTTTGTCTGTATTTGTGATCCTTGTAATTGCTTTCTGGATTGGGTGGTTGCTGGATAGCTGGTGTGCTCTAGACGCATACTTTCGGTTGTTGGTGTTGAGTCTAATTGCAGGTGACGTAAGTCCGGATTCAATGCTTGTTGGTAGGGATGGTGACGTTCTAAACACTCCAATTATCTTTCTACACGCCAGGTTGTGCAGTGATTGTAGGAGGCTAGTGGCGTAGCTTTGGTTCTTCCAGTATATTTGTGATCCGTAGTCTGCAACGCTTGTGACGCATGCTAGGTATAGTTGTCGTACTGCTTTTGGGGAGAGTCCTCTTTCGATGTTGGCTAGTCTCCCTAGTCTATAGAATGCTTTCCTTGCTTGGCTTACGCGTGTAGCAATATGTTCCTTGAAGGACAGTCTATTGTCTATGTGGATACCTAGCCATTTGATTGTGTCTTTCGGTTCTACAATGGTGTTGTCTGGAAGCTGTAGGCTTCTCTCTTTTCTCTCTTTCTTGGCGGTAAAGTGGATGAGCTCTGTCTTAGCTATATCGAACATAATCGCTAAGTTTTTCCCTCGGTGAGATAGTAGGCGGACTTGCTGTTCTAGTATTTTGACATTTTTCTTTAGCGATGTTGAGGATGTCGATAGAGATAGGTCGTCAATATAGGATAGGTTGAAGCTTTGTAGTCCTGGGAAGAGGTCTCTGGTGTAGATAAGAAAGAAGATTGGAGACACTGGGCTGCCTTGAGGTATCCCAGCTATTATCTCGGAGAATTCTTGTGTCTTATTGTCGAAGGAGAGTCTTAGCGATCTGTTTGAGAAGAAGGATTTTGTCCAAGCGATAAGACTAATTGGAAGGCCTAGCTTCTTAAGCGTTCGCAGGAATTGATTGTGTGAGACGTGGTCAAATGCTCCCTTTACGTCTAGGAAGATAGTTGATGTTATTTGGCCTTTCTGTTTCTGGTGCTGAATTTGGTCGATGAGTAGCATAGCTGCATCTATTGCAGATTTCTTGAGTCTACCCCCAATTTGGGTTGGGTGTAGTAGCTCTGTGATTTCTGCTAGATTGCTCAGCCTACTTGCGGTGATCCTCTCGTTAATCTTTCCTAAACAGCTTAATAGAGTGATAACTCTGTAGGCTTTTGGGATTGAATAGTCTGGTTTTGATGCCTTTTTAAGAACAGCTCCTGTAGCTTGTTTCCAGCATTTTGGGTGGTATCCATAGTTGAATAGGAGTGAGAAAGCTCTAAACATTGTTTGCGGTTGAGCTTTGTACGCGGCTGTGATTATGTCTTGTGTTATTGCATCTGGTCCTGGGGTGCTACTTTTGACTTGACTTGAGCATGCTCGTTCTAGTTCAGTCGTGGATAGTGCTGGCCAATCCCATCTCTTTTCCTGGTAGTTGGTGAATGTGGGCGCTTCGGTTATGGGCGGTGGTGGGAATAGCGTGTTGCGGAACGCTTGGCATTTCTTGTCGAATGATGTTTCTCCTTGTATAGGTGGAATTCTTTCGACTTTGTTATCCTTTGTATATGCCATGGCTTTGTAGATTGACTGCGGGTCTTCCTTCTCTAGGAATTCATTCCAGTGTTTCCTTTTAGCGTCTTTGATTGCCTTGTTGTAGGTGTTTCGTGCACGTAGGAAGTCTCTTTTCTCTAGGTAGGCGTCGTGTATCGCAGTAGTTTCGAGCTTTTCTTTAAAAATCCTTCTATAGTGGGAAGTGTCTTGTCGTAGCTTTGTCAGCTCTTTGTTCCACCAAGCTTTTGGTTTTGGACCAAGTCTAGTGATAGGGATAGCTTTGTTTGCTGCAGTTTGGATTGCTTGAGTTATTGCTTTACCAATCTCTTCTAGCTGTTGCTCTAGCTCTGTATTGTTGCCGAGGAGGAGGTCCATTAAGTCTGCCTTTCTTGGATCACTGATCTGGTCCATATCTTGCAAGGTTTGACTGTTTTGGATTGCCGTTTCTAGTTCTTTGTTGAAGGTGTCCCAGTTAGCCTTTGCAGTATTAAATCTGGGTTGGTTTGTCGGGTTTTCTACAAGGTCTGCGTTTGTTTGGATGGAGAATAGGAGGCCGTAGTGATCTGATCCAGTTTCAGGTATAGTCTGCCAGTCCGTAGCTTTGCTAGCCAAGTCTGGAGTGACAAGTGAGAGGTCTAGGACTGTTTCTCTAGATAGGTGTGGTCTGAAGAATGTGCCTACTCCTGGTGTGTTTAGGAGCTCTAGATCTTGTTCTTCAATCCAGTCAATAAATGGCTGTGCTCCTTGGCTCGTCGTTGGGCATAGCGGGTCCCACAATGGATGGTGCTCGTTGCTATCTAGTACTAAAATAGAACTTGGCGGAAGCTTAGTGTTAAGTATAGCTCTGGGCAGTGTTTTTTCCCCTTCGGCGTTTGTTTGGTTGTATACGTTAAATAGGTTAAATTGGAAATTAGAACCTTTTATTGTAATAGCCATTGCGTCTGGGTCTATTTTGAAGTCGTTTTGGGTGAATGTCTCTGCTTCTAGTGTTCTAGATATATAAAATAGAACCCTAGGGCGGACGGGTAGGTTTGTTACTGGTAAGATCTGGATAAACGCAGTGTGATTTATGGATCTTGCTGTTGCGTAGTTGTCGTTGGTAGTTAGCCATGGCTCTTGAATTGCAATTATATCAGCTTTAAGTTCAACTGCAAGTTGCAGTGTAGACTCAGTCGCTGTAATGCTCTTGTTGAGATTGACTTGGAGGATCCTAATGTTGTTCAACATTAAAATCCTGCGGGGATGCTCTTTGTTACTGCTTGGTAGAGTTCGCACTCTTTGCTGTTTGCAAAGTGGGGCTCTTTGCAGTTACTACAGTGGGGGAGTGTATGGTTGCAGGGTTTTCCTTTTGTATTACACACTGAGCATTTGTGTGTTGTAGTTGCATGTTCTTCTCCGCACAAATTGCATGCTGGTTGGTTTCGGCATCTAGTGGCTGGGTGGCCAAATTGTTGGCAGTTTAGGCATTGGGTAGATGCTGCTATAGGCTTAAACTTTTCGGTGAAGAGAGTTTGTCCAAGGATTGTAATTCTACCACCAAGTCTGGCTGCGTCTTCGGCTGTTTTGAATGCTATTACAATAGAGCTGTTCTTCTTGTTTTGCCATTCTCTTGATATCCAGTATGGGTTGCCAGTAATTTGTAGTCCGTTGTTGTATGCTGGGATTTCTGTGTGGAGTATCTCTAGTGTCTCTGCTCCCTCCCATTCTGTTGGCACATTATGTACTACTACTTTCGTCCATGATTCTAGTAGTTGTACATTCTTTAGCTCAAACTTTTGATGCCATATATGCTTGTGTTGGACTAGGTATTCTCCTGAGTAGGTTGGAGTGGTTGTTAGAATAATATTGTTCTTTCTACTTGTTGTTACTTCCTTCACTACTGGGTCTTTGATGCCGCCCTTTGTGAACTCTTCGTTGATTAGGTCTCTAATCTGGAGTGGTGTGTGAGACGTAGGCTGGGTAAGCGTAAGGACTGCTTGGTAGTAGCTTGCTGGCTTTTTGTTTGTCTTCTTTTTGTAGACACTGTAGTCCATGTGTTTCCGTTGTTCTGGGCGGCTACGCTAGCGTATGATGTCTTGTTTTGTTGGGTGTTTTGGGTGTTTTGGGTGTTTTGGATGTTCTGGGTGTTCTGGTTGTTTGGTTTTTCTTGGTTGTTTGGGTTTTGTGGTCCAGTTGCGGCATTAACAGCTTTCTTTAGTGTCTTTGTAGCTTGTTGGGAGGCGCTTGTAAGCGTTGCAGTCTGGTACGCAAGCTGTGCTGTAAACTTCTCAGTCATTTGCTGCGTAACCCTGCCTAGTTCCGTAAAGTCTCTAAAGACGTCCAGTAGTTGTAGTAGTTTGTTTTGGGATAGATGGGATTCGGCCATAGTAGATGCTTGTAGAATTAGGTCCCTTGCCCAGAAGATTGCTTGGGTTGAGTCCTTTGCTCTTGGTTTCTTTTCTTGGCTGTTCTGGAATGGGTTTCTCTCTCTTGTAGTTATCTCTGGGGAGAATGCCGCTGGTCTTTTATTTAGTGGTGGCTGAATAATTAACCTTGGTGTTTCTTGGGTGGTCTGCTCGATGGGTGTTGTTGGGTTGTCTTGGTGCCTTTCGTCGGTCTCCATTTCGTCGTCCAGTGTGCTTGAGGTCCGGAGGTCTTCTGGTAGCTGGACTACGATAGTGTCGCTATCTGGGGCCATTTTAGCCTCTCTGTTGTCTTGTTGTTGTTGTTTCTAACCCAGGGCGCTCAATGGTACGTTATAATATACCATTTTTTTGTTAGTGCTGAGAAGTACGCGTATGGCGGGTATATACTAGAACCAGGGGTTTATCCCATTAAACTTCAGGAGTACATCCCATTTTTAGTCTATAGTCGAAATTACTCCAAATTTAGACATATAACTCAGCATACGTAGACGCACAATCTGACGAATTTACAGCGCAGCAGACTATGTGGTTCAGGAGCTTAGGGTTTGGTGTTCTTGGTTAGGGTTACGCGTCTGGGGGGTCAGGAGGTCGCGAGGCTCGGCACCCCGCCGCGCGCGCGCCGCCGGAGTAAGCACCGAGAGAGCGATCAACAGCGCGTGTATATAAGAAGCCGAGTAGAACAGGTAGGCGTCGATATTTCAACATGTCTAAACCTAGCATCGAGTGCCAGTATTTCGAGCATGTGCCTGAGCACAGCGTAGCGGCATGCAGAGAGTGCAGATATGCAGTATGGCCAGATCAGATTGAGGGCCATCTACAGAAGCAGCATAAGGTTAGTTACAAGGAGGCTGAGGCAGTTGGACAGCAGGTTCGCAGCTGGGCTGGGTTAGTCCAGTACCCTAGTGAGCTCGAGGTGCCGACTGGTGCTCCAAAGCCTGTGCGGCAATTGCCAGTGTATACAGACGGGATGTTATGCCAATTTGACTCCAGCTGCTGCTATTATGTAGCAAGAAGTAAGGAGGCTATACGAAAGCATTGGCGTAAGGACCATCAAGGATGGTCAGCAGGGAAGAAGCGAGGGCGGCCAAGTCGAACCAGGCAGAAGAGCGTGCAGGCACATATGGATAAGGGGTACCGGCTGGTCCATTGCCAGCGATTATTCAGCAGCCGGCATGGATCGCAGTACTTTGAGGTCCAGGCACCCAGCCAGGATGGAGAAGGCCCCGAAATCGTGCCCGTAGACGGGGCAGCAGCATGGGCGCGAGTGGGCGAGCAGATGGCCAAGGCGTGGGCAGACATCGAGAAGCGGGCGCAGACGACGATCCAGGAGGGCGAGCGCGACGAGGTGAACCCATGGCTGGAGCGGACGCAGTGGTTGCCGTACCTAGTGGGCATGGAGAGGCCGGATTTGTTAGCGTGCATCGAGGAGCCCGTGGCAGAGCCAGATGCCAGGCAGGAGCAGCAGGCCGAGCCGGTGGAAGCAGCGATTTGGGCAGCCATGGATGGATTGGCGCGGTTCAGCCAGGCATCCATTATTGACCGGATTGGCGTGTTTATACGGTTGGAGGCAATTCGCACAGAGATGCACCAAACCCGGTTCCAGCCGTTACAGCCGTACAGACTCCGCAACAATCAATCGATCGACATGATTGATTCCTATATAGGTTAAAGAGTTACTTTATTAGGCAGCCTTTAACCTAGATAGGAATCAATCATGCCGATCCGATTGATTGTTGCGGAGTCTGCAGCCGTATATGGACAAGAACGCCATTGTCAAGCACACACGACCGTGGCAGCAGATGTTAATGTTTTTTGCACGCACACAGAAAGAGCACGGGTGGAAGAGCCCCAAGTATCGGTTTACGCGCCGGCAGCGAGAGGCATGGGAGGTGTTAATCGAACAGGCAAAGCGGAGCATAGAGGGAGACGAAGAAGATGAAGCCGAGGATATGGACGAAGAGAGAGAAGAGCTGGACGAGGAGATGATGGACGACATAGACGAGGCGATAGAGGTAGCTGAGGAAGAGCCAGGTCAGGGAGAAGGCCCCGAGCCTAAGAAGTTGTCTAAGATACAGAAAGCGTGTTTGGAGTTTTGCATTGCATTACTTAACCACCGCATCACCCGTAGAGAGTATGACAGCCCGCTGGTGTGCGCGTTGGCGGTGCTGGGCGTCAAGGAGGACGGATGGAAGGGGCCGGAGCAGTACCCGCCGATATTATCGGCGGTGATCAAGATCGCTCGGTTTATGGTCGTGCAGAAGGGACTAGAAATGTCAGGGCCCGAGGAGGATAGCGGCGATGAGACAGACGACGACTTAGATGACAGCGCGTACGAGAGCGGGCCAAGCCAGCGACGGCGTCCCAAGGGGTGTTTGCAGTTAGTGCAGAAGATGATGGACCGGTTCATGGTGCGCGGCAGCCATAGCCCCATGCAGTGGATGTTGGATTTGCGGACGTATGGATTGAAGATCCATTACAACACTACAACCCGCGGGCATGTAGAGTGGACGAACGGCGACGAGCAGACTCCGCAACAATCAATCGGATCGGCATGATTGATTCCTATCTAGGTTAAAGGCTGCCTAATAAAGTAACTCTTTAACCTATATAGGAATCAATCATGTCGATCGATTGATTGTTGCGGAGTCTGGCGACGAGCTGCTGTACAAAGAGCTGCATTTTAGCATGGCGCAGTTCCGCGGCATGGTACATGGGCTGGCTAGCGAGAGCCGGCGATTATTAACAGAGGAGTTAATGTTTAGCAGCAAGGCAGCGCCGGTGCCGGCAGTGCCATGGGAGAGCATACGTGACAACCCAACCGACGAGCGGCCAGGATGGAACTTTTTGAAGGATCATCGCACAAACATGCCCGTCAACGGCGAGAGGTGGTTATTTGAGCGGGTAGGCGAGAGCGCCAGCATCCGGAGTCGGTTCATGAAGCCCGGGACGCAGTCAGGGGTAGACCGACAGGCAATAGAGCGATACATGGACCGGGTGGTAGAATTTCGCGAGAAGCTGGCGGTGTTAATGCACATAACGGGTGGGCAGCCAGCGCGAGGGCCAGAGCTACTGAGCGTACGGCATAGCAACACAGTGCAAGGGGGGCATCGCAATATATTCATCGAGGACGGCATGGTGGTGTTTGTGACACGGTACCACAAGGGATACAAAGTCAGCGGCGACGTCAAGATTATCCATCGATATTTGCCGCGCGAGGTGGGCGAGCTGGTAGTGTGGTATATGTGGCTGGTGTTGCCGTTCCAGCAGCGGCTCGAGGCGTTGGTGTGGGAGAAGGAGGCAGTTTCGTCGCATATGTGGCCAGCAGACCCCAGCGGCCGCAAGTGGACGACCGATCGGCTGCGGGAGGCGTTGAAGCGCGAGAGCCGGATCGCGATGGGCCAGGAGTGGACGTTTGCCGGGTACCGGGAGATGGCGATTGGCATCAGCCGGCGGTTTTTGCGTGGATCGACAGCGTTCCAGGCAGATGAGGGCGAGGAGAATAAGGAGTGGGCTGAGGAGCAGGCAGGAGATTCGATTGCCGACGAGCAGGCGGGCCATACGTCGCACGTGGCGGGACTGGTATACGCGCGAGGGATCATGGAGCAGTCAGGGGCCGTGGCGGATAGGCGCACAGTCCGCAACAATCAATTAAGTGGGTCCTAGAAGGTTCAGATTGGATTGATTGATTACCGCTTTAAGCCTAGTAGTTACCTATAGGAGTTTAAGCCCTACCTAGATAGGTAAGTGGGTCTAGGAGAGTGACCGGATTGAATTGATTGTTGCGGAGTCTAGATAGGCGGCAGCAGTTCCGGGCATCGAGCACGGATTGGCATAGATTTTTGGGCTTCCAGGCAGGCTTGGACGACCAGAGAAGAAGCAGCAAGCGGAAGAGAGCGCCGTTTGAGAGCGAGGCAGACGAGGCAAGGGTGGATCGGTGGCAGCGGCTGAGGAAGATGGACGCGAGAGCGCAGCTGAAGCGCATGATGGGCGAGGAGGCCAAGTTCCGGGGGGTGCAGGAGGCAGCGATCAAAGCCATCACAGCAGGCGAGAGTCCCGTAGTAGCGGTGATGCCGACGGGGGCAGGCAAGAGCTTGTTGTTCATGTTGCCGGCGTGGGCAGAGCAGGGCGGCACGACGGTGGTGGTAGTGCCGTTGATCGCGTTGCGTGGCGACATGGCACAGCGGTGCAAGAAGCTAGGGATATCGTGCGTAGAGTGGCAGAGTCGGCGTCCGCCAGACGCAGCAGCGGTGGTGTTAGTGACGCCCGAGTCGGCAGTTGGAGAGGAATTTGCAACGTTTTTAAACCGGCTACGAGCGACGCGGCAGCTAGATCGGATTATTATCGACGAGTGCCATATCGTGTTAAACCGGCAGTACACGTTCCGCAAGCAGATGCAGCAGCTAGGCAAGCTGGTGGCTGTAGAGACGCAGATGGTCATGTTGACAGCAACGTTGCCACCCAGCGAGGAGGACGAGTTATTCCGGCGAATGCATTTTGAGCGTGGGCAGGTAAGAATGTTTAGGGCACCGACAGCACGGAGCAACATAGCGTACCGGCAGAGATGTCAACAAGCAAGTCAAGCTGGCTTGATTCTTATCGATTGCAGATCACAGACCATTCTCTGGGACGTGCCACTGTGCACGAGCCTCTATATTGTCTGTGATCTGCAATCGATAAGAATCAAGCCAGCTTGACTTGCTTGTTGACATCTCTGCGTACCGGGTGGTAAGGGTAGAGAAGGAGAGGAAGAGACAGGAGGTAGAGGCAACGGTGTTGGCGATGGTACAGCAGAAGGTCCGAAAGTATAAGAGCGGCAAGATTGTAGTGTACGGCAACTCAGTGCCAAAGGTCAAGGGGTTAGCCGAGAAGCTCAAGTGCCATGCGTATCATCACCACGCGGTTGGCAAGGCAAGCATGTTGGGGGAGTTCATGGGCGGCAAGCAGCGGGTGATTGTGGCAACCAGCGCGTTGGGCATGGGAGTGGACGTGCCCGATATCCGGTGCATTGTCCACATGGATTGGCCGTTTAGCGTGTTGGATTACGCGCAGGAGAGCGGGCGAGCCGGGCGAGACGGGGAGCGGAGCGAGGCGATCATGATGGTGCAGGACGGCGAGCAGCGAGCGGCGGATGACAAGCAGGGGAAGGCGGAGCAGCGGTTGGTGCGAGCATACGTCGAAGGCATAGACGAGGCGGCGACATGTAGACGGGTAGTGTTGGACGGGTATTTGGACAGGCGCGAGGCCGAGCGAGCTCGGTGCGAGGAGGGAGAGGAGAGGTGTGACGTATGCATGAGAGCCGACGGGGAGGAGATGGAGGAGGAGATGGAAGAGATGGAGGAGGTGGAGGAGATGGAGGAGGAGATGGAGGAGGATATGGAGGAGGGCGGCAGCAGCAACGAAGAAGAGGCGGAGACATTGGAGAGGGAGCAAGAAGAGGCGCGGCAGACGTTTAATCAGCAGCAACGAGAACAAGGCGGCCCGCGACAGAGATTGATACAGCAGCGGCAGCAGGAGTTCGCCGACGTCGAGTGGCTGCGTAGGCAGCTGGCGCAATGGATAAACCGGTGTGGGTTATGTGAGGCAGTAGGCCAAGGATCGAGCACACACGATGTACGGCAATGTTGGCGACAAGAGAGCCAGCAGATCAAGCAGTCGATTAAGAGGATGGAAGAGACAATTAAGTTTGAGCGTTATTCGGGTTGTTTTTGGTGTGGAGTGCCGCAGGAGATATGCAAGCGGTGGGAAAGGAATAGTTTTCGGCGATATCAGAGAGTCCAAGACGGGGATTGCCAGTATAGAGGGGTATTAATAGGCGGGTTATTAAGTATAGCATTAGGGCGGAGCGAGGTAGGAAACCGATGGACGGCGCGGTTAGAGGAGTTCGGGGTTAGTAATTCAGGAGCAGGGCCGACGTTGTTTGAGTTTTTAGGAAAAAAGCGATTGTTAGAGACGGTTGAGAGCAATAACTTAGCAGGAGAGTTTTGTTGGATTACAAGATTAATAGGCGAGTAGAGGAAATATAGAGAGTTGTAACGTTGACGAGGGTAGCTCCAACAGCTCGAGTAGGTCGGATAGTGTAAGCAGCGATAAAGGCAAGAGCAGCAAGATCAGCGAGAGCGTAGGCAGGGTTAGCAGCAAGAGAGATAGCAGCAACAGTGACGATAGTAGCAGCAGTAAGAGTAGCGACGAAGGCGAGGGCAGCGAGAGCAGTGATCAAGGCGAGAGCAGCGAGAGTAGTGACGAAGGCGAGGGTAGTAAAGATATTAGAGGTAGCGAAAGCAGCGGCAACAGCGAGAGCAATGAGAGCAACGACAAAGACGAGGGCAGAGAAGGTAACGAGAGCGGCGAGAGCAGTAAGAGCGCAGGCAGCGTTGGTAGCGAGAGCAATAGCTGCAACAGTGGCGATAGTGGCGATAGCGAGGGCAGCGACGACGGCGAGGATGGCGAGGATGGCGAGGATGGCGAGGACAGCGAGGGCAACTTGATGGCAGGTAGCGAAAGCAGTAATAGCAGCTTGAGCAGGGAGGAAAAGCGAGGGTCGTGACGACGGCGAGAGTAGCTCCGATAGCGAGAGCAGCAAGAGCGAGAGCAGCAAGAGCGGCAAGAGCAACGAGAGCGAGGCAGGCGAGGCAGGCGAGAGCAACGAGATGGCAAGTAGCGAGAGCGAGGCAGGCGAGGCAGGCGAGAGCAACGAGATGGCAAGTAGCGAGAGCGTAGGGAGCGAGAGAGGCGAGAGAAATAAGAGCAGCGACATGATAGGTACCGTTGGCAGCGAGAGCATCGAGAGCCGCGCATATAGCGAGAGTAACGAGAACAGAGCGAGTAGCGAGAGCAGCGACGACGGTAAGGACAGCGAGAGCAGGAGCCGCAGCGGCGAAAGGAGTTGTAGAAGCCGTAGCAGCGGTAGGAAGTGAGAAGCAGCGAGAGTAGCGCGAGCAGTGGGGGGACAGCAGGGACAGCGAGAGCAGTAGGGAAAGCAAGAGCAGGGGCAGAAGTAGTTATAGCGGCCGCAGGCGTAGTAGGAGCGGTGGGGAGTGAGGAGCAGAAGCGAGGATATCGATAGCAGCGAGAGCAGCGAGGACGGCGGGGATAGTAGGGATAGCGGGATCAGCTGTGAGAGAAGCGAGGATAGCGAGAGTAGGAAAGCAGGAGCCGCAGGCGCGATAGAAGTAAGAGTAGCAAGAGCAGTAAGAGCAGGATGTGTAGCCGCGAGGATAGAGGCAATTAAGGTAATTAAGGTGATTGCGATGATTGCGAGGACAGTAAGAGCAACAAGGGCAGCGCAAGAAAGGGGCGAACGGCAAGGGAATTAACTATTAAGTTAATTGTAGCGATTGCAAGGACAGCGGGAACAGCGAGGATAGTAAGGGCAGTAAGGGTAGAAAGGACAGCGGAAGCAGCGAGGACAACGAGTAGACTCCGCAACAATCAATTCAATCCGGTCACTCTCCTAGACCCACTTACCTAACCCAGGGCGCTCAATGGTACGTTATAATATACCATTTTTTTGTTAGTGCTGAGAAGTACGCGTATGGCGGGTATATACTAGAACCAGGGGTTTATCCCATTAAACTTCAGGAGTACATCCCATTTTTAGTCTATAGTCGAAATTACTCCAAATTTAGACATATAACTCAGCATACGTAGACGCACAATCTGACGAATTTACAGCGCAGCAGACTATGTGGTTCAGGAGCTTAGGGTTTGGTGTTCTTGGTTAGGGTTACGCGTCTGGGGGGTCAGGAGGTCGCGAGGCTCGGCACCCCGCCGCGCGCGCGCCGCCGGAGTAAGCACCGAGAGAGCGATCAACAGCGCGTGTATATAAGAAGCCGAGTAGAACAGGTAGGCGTCGATATTTCAACATGTCTAAACCTAGCATCGAGTGCCAGTATTTCGAGCATGTGCCTGAGCACAGCGTAGCGGCATGCAGAGAGTGCAGATATGCAGTATGGCCAGATCAGATTGAGGGCCATCTACAGAAGCAGCATAAGGTTAGTTACAAGGAGGCTGAGGCAGTTGGACAGCAGGTTCGCAGCTGGGCTGGGTTAGTCCAGTACCCTAGTGAGCTCGAGGTGCCGACTGGTGCTCCAAAGCCTGTGCGGCAATTGCCAGTGTATACAGACGGGATGTTATGCCAATTTGACTCCAGCTGCTGCTATTATGTAGCAAGAAGTAAGGAGGCTATACGAAAGCATTGGCGTAAGGACCATCAAGGATGGTCAGCAGGGAAGAAGCGAGGGCGGCCAAGTCGAACCAGGCAGAAGAGCGTGCAGGCACATATGGATAAGGGGTACCGGCTGGTCCATTGCCAGCGATTATTCAGCAGCCGGCATGGATCGCAGTACTTTGAGGTCCAGGCACCCAGCCAGGATGGAGAAGGCCCCGAAATCGTGCCCGTAGACGGGGCAGCAGCATGGGCGCGAGTGGGCGAGCAGATGGCCAAGGCGTGGGCAGACATCGAGAAGCGGGCGCAGACGACGATCCAGGAGGGCGAGCGCGACGAGGTGAACCCATGGCTGGAGCGGACGCAGTGGTTGCCGTACCTAGTGGGCATGGAGAGGCCGGATTTGTTAGCGTGCATCGAGGAGCCCGTGGCAGAGCCAGATGCCAGGCAGGAGCAGCAGGCCGAGCCGGTGGAAGCAGCGATTTGGGCAGCCATGGATGGATTGGCGCGGTTCAGCCAGGCATCCATTATTGACCGGATTGGCGTGTTTATACGGTTGGAGGCAATTCGCACAGAGATGCACCAAACCCGGTTCCAGCCGTTACAGCCGTACAGACTCCGCAACAATCAATCGATCGACATGATTGATTCCTATATAGGTTAAAGAGTTACTTTATTAGGCAGCCTTTAACCTAGATAGGAATCAATCATGCCGATCCGATTGATTGTTGCGGAGTCTGCAGCCGTATATGGACAAGAACGCCATTGTCAAGCACACACGACCGTGGCAGCAGATGTTAATGTTTTTTGCACGCACACAGAAAGAGCACGGGTGGAAGAGCCCCAAGTATCGGTTTACGCGCCGGCAGCGAGAGGCATGGGAGGTGTTAATCGAACAGGCAAAGCGGAGCATAGAGGGAGACGAAGAAGATGAAGCCGAGGATATGGACGAAGAGAGAGAAGAGCTGGACGAGGAGATGATGGACGACATAGACGAGGCGATAGAGGTAGCTGAGGAAGAGCCAGGTCAGGGAGAAGGCCCCGAGCCTAAGAAGTTGTCTAAGATACAGAAAGCGTGTTTGGAGTTTTGCATTGCATTACTTAACCACCGCATCACCCGTAGAGAGTATGACAGCCCGCTGGTGTGCGCGTTGGCGGTGCTGGGCGTCAAGGAGGACGGATGGAAGGGGCCGGAGCAGTACCCGCCGATATTATCGGCGGTGATCAAGATCGCTCGGTTTATGGTCGTGCAGAAGGGACTAGAAATGTCAGGGCCCGAGGAGGATAGCGGCGATGAGACAGACGACGACTTAGATGACAGCGCGTACGAGAGCGGGCCAAGCCAGCGACGGCGTCCCAAGGGGTGTTTGCAGTTAGTGCAGAAGATGATGGACCGGTTCATGGTGCGCGGCAGCCATAGCCCCATGCAGTGGATGTTGGATTTGCGGACGTATGGATTGAAGATCCATTACAACACTACAACCCGCGGGCATGTAGAGTGGACGAACGGCGACGAGCAGACTCCGCAACAATCAATCGGATCGGCATGATTGATTCCTATCTAGGTTAAAGGCTGCCTAATAAAGTAACTCTTTAACCTATATAGGAATCAATCATGTCGATCGATTGATTGTTGCGGAGTCTGGCGACGAGCTGCTGTACAAAGAGCTGCATTTTAGCATGGCGCAGTTCCGCGGCATGGTACATGGGCTGGCTAGCGAGAGCCGGCGATTATTAACAGAGGAGTTAATGTTTAGCAGCAAGGCAGCGCCGGTGCCGGCAGTGCCATGGGAGAGCATACGTGACAACCCAACCGACGAGCGGCCAGGATGGAACTTTTTGAAGGATCATCGCACAAACATGCCCGTCAACGGCGAGAGGTGGTTATTTGAGCGGGTAGGCGAGAGCGCCAGCATCCGGAGTCGGTTCATGAAGCCCGGGACGCAGTCAGGGGTAGACCGACAGGCAATAGAGCGATACATGGACCGGGTGGTAGAATTTCGCGAGAAGCTGGCGGTGTTAATGCACATAACGGGTGGGCAGCCAGCGCGAGGGCCAGAGCTACTGAGCGTACGGCATAGCAACACAGTGCAAGGGGGGCATCGCAATATATTCATCGAGGACGGCATGGTGGTGTTTGTGACACGGTACCACAAGGGATACAAAGTCAGCGGCGACGTCAAGATTATCCATCGATATTTGCCGCGCGAGGTGGGCGAGCTGGTAGTGTGGTATATGTGGCTGGTGTTGCCGTTCCAGCAGCGGCTCGAGGCGTTGGTGTGGGAGAAGGAGGCAGTTTCGTCGCATATGTGGCCAGCAGACCCCAGCGGCCGCAAGTGGACGACCGATCGGCTGCGGGAGGCGTTGAAGCGCGAGAGCCGGATCGCGATGGGCCAGGAGTGGACGTTTGCCGGGTACCGGGAGATGGCGATTGGCATCAGCCGGCGGTTTTTGCGTGGATCGACAGCGTTCCAGGCAGATGAGGGCGAGGAGAATAAGGAGTGGGCTGAGGAGCAGGCAGGAGATTCGATTGCCGACGAGCAGGCGGGCCATACGTCGCACGTGGCGGGACTGGTATACGCGCGAGGGATCATGGAGCAGTCAGGGGCCGTGGCGGATAGGCGGCAGCAGTTCCGGGCATCGAGCACGGATTGGCATAGATTTTTGGGCTTCCAGGCAGGCTTGGACGACCAGAGAAGAAGCAGCAAGCGGAAGAGAGCGCCGTTTGAGAGCGAGGCAGACGAGGCAAGGGTGGATCGGTGGCAGCGGCTGAGGAAGATGGACGCGAGAGCGCAGCTGAAGCGCATGATGGGCGAGGAGGCCAAGTTCCGGGGGGTGCAGGAGGCAGCGATCAAAGCCATCACAGCAGGCGAGAGTCCCGTAGTAGCGGTGATGCCGACGGGGGCAGGCAAGAGCTTGTTGTTCATGTTGCCGGCGTGGGCAGAGCAGGGCGGCACGACGGTGGTGGTAGTGCCGTTGATCGCGTTGCGTGGCGACATGGCACAGCGGTGCAAGAAGCTAGGGATATCGTGCGTAGAGTGGCAGAGTCGGCGTCCGCCAGACGCAGCAGCGGTGGTGTTAGTGACGCCCGAGTCGGCAGTTGGAGAGGAATTTGCAACGTTTTTAAACCGGCTACGAGCGACGCGGCAGCTAGATCGGATTATTATCGACGAGTGCCATATCGTGTTAAACCGGCAGTACACGTTCCGCAAGCAGATGCAGCAGCTAGGTAAGCTAGTGGCTGTAGAGACGCAGATGGTCATGTTAACAGCAACGTTGCCACCCAGCGAGGAGGACGAGTTATTCCGGCGAATGCATTTTGAGCGTGGGCAGGTAAGAATGTTTAGGGCACCAACAGCACGGAGCAACATAGCGTACCGGGTGGTAAGGGTAGAGAAGGAGAGGAAGAGACAGGAGGTAGAGGCAACGGTGTTGGCGATGGTACAGCAGAAGGTCCGAAAGTATAAGAGCGGCAAGATTGTAGTGTACGGCAACTCAGTGCCAAAGGTCAAGGGGTTAGCCGAGAAGCTCAAGTGCCATGCGTATCATCACCACGCGGTTGGCAAGGCAAGCATGTTGGAGGAGTTCATGGGCGGCAAGCAGCGGGTGATTGTGGCAACCAGCGCGTTGGGCATGGGAGTGGACGTGCCCGATATCCGGTGCATTGTCCACATGGATTGGCCGTTTAGCGTGTTGGATTACGCGCAGGAGAGCGGGCGAGCCGGGCGAGACGGGGAGCGGAGCGAGGCCATCATGATGGTGCAGGACGGCGAGCAGCGAGCGGCGGATGACAAGCAGGGGGAGGCGGAGCAGCGGTTGGTGCGAGCATACGTCGAAGGCATAGACGAGGCGGCGACATGTAGACGGGTAATGTTGGACGGGTATTTAGACAGGCGCGAGGCCGAGCGAGCTCGGTGCGAGGAGGGAGAGGAGAGGTGTGACGTATGCATGAGAGCCGACGGGGAGGAGATGGAGGAGGAGGAGATGGAGGAGGAGGAGATGGAGGAGGAGATGGAGGAGGAGATGGAGGAGGAGATGGAAGAGATGGAGGAGGTGGAGGAGGTGGAGGAGGTGGAGGAGATGGAGGTGGTGGAGGTGGCCGAGGGCGGCAGCAGCAACGAAGAAGAGGCGGAGACATTGGAGAGGGAGCAAGAAGAGGCGCGGCAGGCGTTTAATCAGCAGCAACGAGAGCAAGGCGGCCCGCGACAGAGATTGATACAGCAGCGGCAGCAGGAGTTCGCCGACGTCGAGTGGCTGCGTAGGCAGCTGGCGCAATGGATAAACCGGTGTGGGTTATGCGAGGCGGTAGGGCAAGGATCGAGCGCACACGACGTACGGCAATGTTGGCGACAGGAGAGCCAGCGGATCAAGGAGTCGATTAAGAGGATGGAAGAGACAATTAAGTTTGAGCGTTATTCGGGCTGTTTTTGGTGTGGAGTGCCGCAGGAGATATGCAATCGGTGGGAAAGGAATAGTTTTGGGCGATATCAGAGAGTCCAAGACGGGGATTGCCAGTATAGAGGGGTATTAATAGGCGGGTTATTAAGTATAGCATTAGGGCGGAGCGAGGTAGGAAACCGATGGACGGCGCGGTTAGAGGAGTTCGGGGTTAGTAATTCAGGAGCAGGGCCGACGTTGTTTGAGTTTTTAGGAAAAAAGCGATTGTTAGAGACGGTTGAGAGCAATAACTTAGCAGGAGAGTTTTGTTGGATTACAAGATTAATAGGCGAGTAGAGGAAATATAGAGAGTTGTAACGTTGACGAGGGTAGCTCCAACAGCTCGAGTAGGTCGGATAGTGTAAGCAGCGATAAAGGCAAGAGCAGCAAGATCAGCGAGAGCGTAGGCAGGGTTAGCAGCAAGAGAGATAGCAGCAACAGTGACGATAGTAGCAGCAGTAAGAGTAGCGACGAAGGCGAGGGCAGCGAGAGCAGTGATCAAGGCGAGAGCAGCGAGAGTAGTGACGAAGGCGAGGGTAGTAAAGATATTAGAGGTAGCGAAAGCAGCGGCAACAGCGAGAGCAATGAGAGCAACGACAAAGACGAGGGCAGAGAAGGTAACGAGAGCGGCGAGAGCAGTAAGAGCGCAGGCAGCGTTGGTAGCGAGAGCAATAGCTGCAACAGTGGCGATAGTGGCGATAGCGAGGGCAGCGACGACGGCGAGGATGGCGAGGATGGCGAGGATGGCGAGGACAGCGAGGGCAACTTGATGGCAGGTAGCGAAAGCAGTAATAGCAGCTTGAGCAGGGAGGAAAAGCGAGGGTCGTGACGACGGCGAGAGTAGCTCCGATAGCGAGAGCAGCAAGAGCGAGAGCAGCAAGAGCGGCAAGAGCAACGAGAGCGAGGCAGGCGAGGCAGGCGAGAGCAACGAGATGGCAAGTAGCGAGAGCGAGGCAGGCGAGGCAGGCGAGAGCAACGAGATGGCAAGTAGCGAGAGCGTAGGGAGCGAGAGAGGCGAGAGAAATAAGAGCAGCGACATGATAGGTAGCGTTGGCAGCGAGAGCATCGAGAGCCGCGCATATAGCGAGAGTAACGAGAACAGAGCGAGTAGCGAGAGCAGCGACGACGGTAAGGACAGCGAGAGCAGGAGCCGCAGCGGCGAAAGGAGTTGTAGAAGCCGTAGCAGCGGTAGGAAGTGAGAAGCAGCGAGAGTAGCGCGAGCAGTGGGGGGACAGCAGGGACAGCGAGAGCAGTAGGGAAAGCAAGAGCAGGGGCAGAAGTAGTTATAGCGGCCGCAGGCGTAGTAGGAGCGGTGGGGAGTGAGGAGCAGAAGCGAGGATATCGATAGCAGCGAGAGCAGCGAGGACGGCGGGGATAGTAGGGATAGCGGGATCAGCTGTGAGAGAAGCGAGGATAGCGAGAGTAGGAAAGCAGGAGCCGCAGGCGCGATAGAAGTAAGAGTAGCAAGAGCAGTAAGAGCAGGATGTGTAGCCGCGAGGATAGAGGCAATTAAGGTAATTAAGGTGATTGCGATGATTGCGAGGACAGTAAGAGCAACAAGGGCAGCGCAAGAAAGGGGCGAACGGCAAGGGAATTAACTATTAAGTTAATTGTAGCGATTGCAAGGACAGCGGGAACAGCGAGGATAGTAAGGGCAGTAAGGGTAGAAAGGACAGCGGAAGCAGCGAGGACAACGAGGACAGCGAGGATTGTAAGGACAGCGGAAGCAGCGAGGACAACGAGGACAGCGAGGATTGTAAGGACAGCGGAAGCAGCGAGGACAACGAGGACAGCGAGGATTGTAAGGACAGCGGAAGCAGCGAGGATAATGAGGACAGCGAGGATAGTAAGAACAGCGAGGATAGTAAGGACAGTAAGAGTAGCGAGGATAGCGAAAGTAGGAGAGTAGCAGTAGCAATAGCAGTAGCCGGAGGTGTATATAAGCTGTAAGAGGTAAGAGGTAGAAGTAAGGATATTATAAGCAGCAAGGATAGCAGGGGCAGAAGCGGCAACAGGTGCAGGGGTAGTAGGAGTAGTAATAAGAATATTAAGAGCAGTGCAAGTTACAAGGACAAGGGACAAAGTAAGGACAGTAGAGATAGTAAGAGTATCAGGAGCAGCGAGAACAGAAGCCGTAGGATTGATAGCGAAGATATTAAGAGCAGCAAGGAAAGCGAAAGTAGCGAGGGTAGTAAGAGCAGCGACAAGAGGAGCGGTAGCGGCCGCCGAAACCGCAGTTACCGCAGGTGGAGGAGGCGTAGGAGGTAAGGGGCAGAAGAGAGCAGTAGAGACAGCGGGAACAGCGGGGAAAGCGAGAGCAGCAAGAAGGACGGGGATAGTAGAGATAGAGGAAGTGGCGAGAGCAGAAGCAGTAATAGGGAGGATTGCGGAATGCGGAGGAGTAAGAGCGGTAGGAGTAAGAGTAGCAAGAGCAGGACGTAGAAGTAAGAGCCGTAGGAGCAGGAGCAGTAAGAATAGCAGGAGTAGCAAGGGTAGGAGCTTTAAAGGCGGCAGCAACGAGGGTGTTACAAGCAGCGAAAATAATAGGAGCAGGGAGAGTGGTCGCAGTAAGGATAGCGATAGAAGCGAGGTTGGCGACAGCAGGGACAGTAGTAGTAGCAAGAATAGCGAGAGTAGCGAGAGCAATAGCAGTGAGAGCTAGAGCATTAAGAGTAGCAGCAATAAGAGCAGTAACCGTAGGAGTAGGCGCATTAAGAGTAAAAGCTGCAGGAGTAAGAGCAGTAAGGGCGGAAATAGTAGGAGCGTAATTAGCGAGAGCAGGAGCAGCGAGGACAGCAGGAGCAGCTGGAATGGCGAGAGCAGCAAGGACGGAGTGGATAGCAAGAATAGGAAGCGTAGGGGCCGCAGTGGCGATATTTGTAGAAGCGGCAGTAAACACAGGTGTAGTAGTAGCCGTAGGAGTAATAACGAGCATGTTAAAAGCAGCAAGGACGGCAGGAACAGCGGGAGTTGCAATAGTAGAACCCGTAACCGTAATTGAATAGACAGTAAGAGTGATAGTCGCGATAGAAGGAAAAGTTACAAGAATAGCAGCCGTAGCCGTGGTAGAAGCAAGAGTAATTATAATAGAGGCAAAGATAGTAACAGTAGTAAGAGTAATAAGCACAGTAAGGGTATAGTAAGAGCAAAAGTTTAAAGAAGAGTTATTTATGTTAAAATAAGTATGCAGGTATAAAGCAAAGAAAAGAAAGATTCGAAAAGAGAGAGTATAAAGTTGGTGAGATTCATAATCGATAGATGAGGTAGGTAAAACAGGTATAGTTTGTAGTATATATTAGATAGTGTTTAAGAAAGAAATCAAGCATAGAATTAAGTAGGATTTAAGGATTAGGATTGTAGTAGAAGACAGAGCAAGTTATTAGGAATACATTAATAAGAAGATAGAAGAAAAGATTAAGTTTATATAAAAGTAGAGTCATAAGAAGAAGATATAAATAAAAAAGATATAAGAGATTATGTTTCAATAATATTAAAAAGAGATGTTAGAAAAGAAAGAAGAATAAAAGAAACCCGATATAATTTAAGAGGAGTATAGTAAAGGGAATAGAAGATAGGTAGAAGAAGAAAGAGAGAGAAAGATAAGGAAGTTTATAGAGAAGGACATAAGAAGCAAAAGATAAAGAGAAAGAAGGAGAAGTAAAGAAAATAGAAAGAGAAGTAAAAAAATATAGAGCAAGTAAAGAGAGAGTAGCAAGAACAGCAGTAGTAATAAGGATAAGGATAGAGTTAAGGTACAGTACAATAATGCATAGTGGGTATTTAAGCAACAGTAGTAAGACGAGGCAGGCCGTGTTGGACGTGCATACAGTAGGTAGAGTTTAAGTTTACCGACGCAGAATAGTGATAGAGGTATATAGGGTAGTAGATAATGCGATGCGGTATATAGACGGCGGTAGGCGAAGGACAGAGCCGACACAATATACAACAGTATTAGAGAACTAAGAGGTAGTAGGCAAAGGAGATAGTTGAAGAAGTATTTAGGTTGTGTTAGTATAGCGAATGGTATAACGTGTGTATACAAGCAATAAGAAGATAATAGATACGGAGGAGATTAGACAGCAGATATAAAAGATTGTTAGTTTCGAGGGTATTTATAGCAAGGTTGGGCAATTAGGATAGTAGGGGAATAGATAGGGAATATGCGAAGGGCGGGTGATAAGCAAAGCGAGGACAAAATAGGGAGATGTTAGTGACGGGGAGGAGAAATACAAAAGAAGCAGTTAAGATTGTGTTAGAGTAGATTTGTATAAGGGTTATTCGTTATGTATTTAGTAGGGAGTTAGGCAGGAGAAATGTAAGGGGTAGGAGAGGAATTGTTCGGGGCAGTATTGGATAGTACGAGACGCAAATTGATAGTGTAACAGAGTATTAATAGGGGGGTTAATAGAGGAAGAGGTAGGGTAGAGGGAGGTAAGAGAGTAGTGGAGGGCGCGGTTAAAGGGGTTAGGGGTAGAGAGAGGAAGGGTCAGGGAGAGGAAGGGTCAGGGAGGGTAGAGAGGATCAGGGAGGGTAGAGAGGATCAGGGAGGTAGAGAGGATCAGGGAGGGTAGAGAGGATCAGGGAGGGTAGAGAGGATCAGGGAGGGTAAGAGGGTTAGGTATTATAGTATAAGAAGATAACTAGAGAAAGTAAGTAAAAAGAGTTAAGAATAATAAAGTGGATAGTAAATAATATATAGGGGGGTTTTAGAGAGGAGGAAATATAAGAGAGTTTACTAGAAAATAAGAAAGAGGGGTTTCAGAGTAGGCAGAAGCGTAAATTATTATTATTATTATATTCCATTAGAGTCCTGTATCAGTCGGTGACTATGTAGGACTTTGGCTAAGCCGTTCTATGTATGATGGTCGTTGTGGAGTTTCTATGGGTCTTGTACAATTTGGGTGGTGTTTTGCGTACTCCAATTTCAGAGCTAGTCTTCCATTGGCGGGTGCTAAAGAGCAGTGTGGTGAATAGAAAGAGATGTAGCAGCGGGCTCTTTTAGATAAGGAAATATTGTTTTTGTAGTTTTATACAGTGTCTGTCTGTTCGGTGGTTTGCCCAAGGTGCCATTTTCTCGTGCCAATCCTAGTACTTGCAATAAAGGCTAGAGTAGCTTTGATGCCTGTCTTTGTTTGGAGGAGGAGTGGGAGGGTGATGGGTCTGTGTGGTATTGCTTCTTTGAGTGTATTTCGATGTGTTTTGTACTGTTTGCAATCTAGAAGTAGATGCTGTGGTGTTTGTGGTTTGTAGCATATACATAGATTGCAGTCTCTCTTGTTGAATCTCTTAAGGTAGGAGTTGAAGTATCCATGTCCTAGCTTGAGTGAGTAGAACGCGCTCGAGATTTCTCTTGGTGTTCCTTCGGGACTTTGATTGTTGTATGTGTGTTGAGCTTGAAGATCCTTGAGTAGGAGCTTCTGTTTTTGGTGGGCCTGTCGGTATACCTCTTGTACTCCATCAGTTGTTCTGTTTTTTGTATTTTTGTTGATTTCTGTGCCTAAGTAGGCTAGGCTCGCTGTGGTCGATGTTGTTGGTCTCTCTTTAGCTGCTTCCTTTGCTAGCGTGTCGGCTTTTTCGTTGCCCTTGACGTCGTTATGTCCTGGGGCCCACTGCAGGTGGATCGATGCTTTCTTTGTCGTTATTCTCTTTGCAGCTCTGATGCATCTTAGTAGCCACTGTTGTCCCGGGTTGTCCGATAGGTTGTTAAGCCTATGGATTGCTGCTTGGTTGTCTGCGTATACGTAGATCTCTTGGCCTTCTTGTGCCACTGTAGCCGCGTGTTCAAATGCCTGTGCTATCCCCTCTAGTTCACCGTTGTAGACTAGTTGGGAGCATCCAATGTTTGTCTTTTGAGAAAAGGTTTCTTCGTGGGTGGAGCTGTACGCTACTACACCTACGCCGATCCCTATTCCCTTGTCGTGTTGTGAGGCATCTGAGTAGATTGCGGTGAAGTTATCTCCGCTCCTTGATAGGATATAATCCGTGTGTGCAATTGCCTCTTCCTTTTGCTCTTTTTTGATACAGTAACCTTGTAGTTAAGACTTTCCCATGGTCTGAACCTATATGGGATTATCTTTTCTACGCTATTGTTGTCTCTCTGGGATTGACTTAACAATAGTGTATAGTTGTCTATGCTGGTTTGGCTTTTTGTAGCTAGCTTTGTCTGTATTTGTGATCCTTGTAATTGCTTTCTGGATTGGGTGGTTGCTGGATAGCTGGTGTGCTCTAGACGCATACTTTCGGTTGTTGGTGTTGAGTCTAATTGCAGGTGACGTAAGTCCGGATTCAATGCTTGTTGGTAGGGATGGTGACGTTCTAAACACTCAATTATCTTTACACGCCAGGTTGTGCAGTGATTGTAGGAGGCTAGTGGCGTAGCTTTGGTTCTTCCAGTATATTTGTGATCCGTAGTCTGCAACGCTTGTGACGCATGCTAGGTATAGTTGTCGTACTGCTTTTGGGGAGAGTCTCTTTCGATGTTGGCTAGTCTCCCTAGTCTATAGAATGCTTTCCTTGCTTGGCTTACGCGTGTAGCAATATGTTCCTTGAAGGACAGTCTATTGTCTATGTGGATACCTAGCCATTTGATTGTGTCTTTCGGTTCTACAATGGTGTTGTCTGGAAGCTGTAGGCTTCTCTCTTTTCTCTCTTTCTTGGCGGTAAAGTGGATGAGCTCTGTCTTAGCTATATCGAACATAATCGCTAAGTTTTTCCCTCGGTGAGATAGTAGGCGGACTTGCTGTTCTAGTATTTTGACATTTTTCTTTAGCGATGTTGAGGATGTCGATAGAGATAGGTCGTCAATATAGGATAGGTTGAAGCTTTGTAGTCCTGGGAAGAGGTCTCTGGTGTAGATAAGAAAGAAGATTGGAGACACTGGGCTGCCTTGAGGTATCCCAGCTATTATCTCGGAGAATTCTTGTGTCTTATTGTCGAAGGAGAGTCTTAGCGATCTGTTTGAGAAGAAGGATTTTGTCCAAGCGATAAGACTAATTGGAAGGCCTAGCTTCTTAAGCGTTCGCAGGAATTGATTGTGTGAGACGTGGTCAAATGCTCCCTTTACGTCTAGGAAGATAGTTGATGTTATTTGGCCTTTCTGTTTCTGGTGCTGAATTTGGTCGATGAGTAGCATAGCTGCATCTATTGCAGATTTCTTGAGTCTACCCCAATTTGGGTTGGGTGTAGTAGCTCTGTGATTTCTGCTAGATTGCTCAGCCTACTTGCGGTGATCCTCTCGTTAATCTTTCCTAAACAGCTTAATAGAGTGATAACTCTGTAGGCTTTTGGGATTGAATAGTCTGGTTTTGATGCCTTTTTAAGAACAGCTCCTGTAGCTTGTTTCCAGCATTTTGGGTGGTATCCATAGTTGAATAGGAGTGAGAAAGCTCTAAACATTGTTTGCGGTTGAGCTTTGTACGCGGCTGTGATTATGTCTTGTGTTATTGCATCTGGTCCTGGGGTGCTACTTTTGACTTGACTTGAGCATGCTCGTTCTAGTTCAGTCGTGGATAGTGCTGGCCAATCCCATCTCTTTTCCTGGTAGTTGGTGAATGTGGGCGCTTCGGTTATGGGCGGTGGTGGGAATAGCGTGTTGCGGAACGCTTGGCATTTCTTGTCGAATGATGTTTCTCCTTGTATAGGTGGAATTCTTTCGACTTTGTTATCCTTTGTATATGCCATGGCTTTGTAGATTGACTGCGGGTCTTCCTTCTCTAGGAATTCATTCCAGTGTTTCCTTTTAGCGTCTTTGATTGCCTTGTTGTAGGTGTTTCGTGCACGTAGGAAGTCTCTTTTCTAGTAGGCGTCGTGTATCGCAGTAGTTTCGAGCTTTTCTTTAAAAATCCTTCTATAGTGGGAAGTGTCTTGTCGTAGCTTTGTCAGCTCTTTGTTCCACCAAGCTTTTGGTTTTGGACCAAGTCTAGTGATAGGGATAGCTTTGTTTGCTGCAGTTTGGATTGCTTGAGTTATTGCTTTACCAATCTCTTCTAGCTGTTGCTCTAGCTCTGTATTGTTGCCGAGGAGGAGGTCCATTAAGTCTGCCTTTCTTGGATCACTGATCTGGTCCATATCTTGCAAGGTTTGACTGTTTTGGATTGCCGTTTCTAGTTCTTTGTTGAAGGTGTCCCAGTTAGCCTTTGCAGTATTAAATCTGGGTTGGTTTGTCGGGTTTTCTACAAGGTCTGCGTTTGTTTGGATGGAGAATAGGAGGCCGTAGTGATCTGATCCAGTTTCAGGTATAGTCTGCCAGTCCGTAGCTTTGCTAGCCAAGTCTGGAGTGACAAGTGAGAGGTCTAGGACTGTTTCTCTAGATAGGTGTGGTCTGAAGAATGTGCCTACCTGGTGTGTTTAGGAGCTCTAGATCTTGTTCTTCAATCCAGTCAATAAATGGCTGTGCTCCTTGGCTCGTCGTTGGGCATAGCGGGTCCCACAATGGATGGTGCTCGTTGCTATCTAGTACTAAAATAGAACTTGGCGGAAGCTTAGTGTTAAGTATAGCTCTGGGCAGTGTTTTTTCCCCTTCGGCGTTTGTTTGGTTGTATACGTTAAATAGGTTAAATTGGAAATTAGAACCTTTTATTGTAATAGCCATTGCGTCTGGGTCTATTTTGAAGTCGTTTTGGGTGAATGTCTCTGCTTCTAGTGTTCTAGATATATAAAATAGAACCCTAGGGCGGACGGGTAGGTTTGTTACTGGTAAGATCTGGATAAACGCAGTGTGATTTATGGATCTTGCTGTTGCGTAGTTGTCGTTGGTAGTTAGCCATGGCTCTTGAATTGCAATTATATCAGCTTTAAGTTCAACTGCAAGTTGCAGTGTAGACAGTCGCTGTAATGCTCTTGTTGAGATTGACTTGGAGGATCCTAATGTTGTTCAACATTAAAATCCTGCGGGGATGCTCTTTGTTACTGCTTGGTAGAGTTCGCACTCTTTGCTGTTTGCAAAGTGGGGCTCTTTGCAGTTACTACAGTGGGGGAGTGTATGGTTGCAGGGTTTTCCTTTTGTATTACACACTGAGCATTTGTGTGTTGTAGTTGCATGTTCTTCTCCGCACAAATTGCATGCTGGTTGGTTTCGGCATCTAGTGGCTGGGTGGCCAAATTGTTGGCAGTTTAGGCATTGGGTAGATGCTGCTATAGGCTTAAACTTTTCGGTGAAGAGAGTTTGTCCAAGGATTGTAATTCTACCACCAAGTCTGGCTGCGTCTTCGGCTGTTTTGAATGCTATTACAATAGAGCTGTTCTTCTTGTTTTGCCATTCTCTTGATATCCAGTATGGGTTGCCAGTAATTTGTAGTCCGTTGTTGTATGCTGGGATTTCTGTGTGGAGTATCTCTAGTGTCTCTGCTCCCTCCCATTCTGTTGGCACATTATGTACTACTACTTTCGTCCATGATTCTAGTAGTTGTACATTCTTTAGCTCAAACTTTTGATGCCATATATGCTTGTGTTGGACTAGGTATTCTCCTGAGTAGGTTGGAGTGGTTGTTAGAATAATATTGTTCTTTCTACTTGTTGTTACTTCCTTCACTACTGGGTCTTTGATGCCGCCCTTTGAACTCTTCGTTGATTAGGTCTCTAATCTGGAGTGGTGTGTGAGACGTAGGCTGGGTAAGCGTAAGGACTGCTTGGTAGTAGCTTGCTGGCTTTTTGTTTGTCTTCTTTTTGTAGACACTGTAGTCCATGTGTTTCCGTTGTTCTGGGCGGCTACGCTAGCGTATGATGTCTTGTTTTGTTGGGTGTTTTGGGTGTTTTGGGTGTTTTGGATGTTCTGGGTGTTCTGGTTGTTTGGTTTTCTTGGTTGTTTGGGTTTTGTGGTCCAGTTGCGGCATTAACAGCTTTCTTTAGTGTCTTTGTAGCTTGTTGGGAGGCGCTTGTAAGCGTTGCAGTCTGGTACGCAAGCTGTGCTGTAAACTTCTCAGTCATTTGCTGCGTAACCCTGCCTAGTTCCGTAAAGTCTCTAAAGACGTCCAGTAGTTGTAGTAGTTTGTTTTGGGATAGATGGGATTCGGCCATAGTAGATGCTTGTAGAATTAGGTCCCTTGCCCAGAAGATTGCTTGGGTTGAGTCCTTTGCTCTTGGTTTCTTTTCTTGGCTGTTCTGGAATGGGTTTCTCTCTCTTGTAGTTATCTCTGGGGAGAATGCCGCTGGTCTTTTATTTAGTGGTGGCTGAATAATTAACCTTGGTGTTTCTTGGGTGGTCTGCTCGATGGGTGTTGTTGGGTTGT
Organism: Pyrenophora tritici-repentis; assembly: GCF_003171515.1. Taxonomy (NCBI): domain Eukaryota; kingdom Fungi; phylum Ascomycota; class Dothideomycetes; order Pleosporales; family Pleosporaceae; genus Pyrenophora; species Pyrenophora tritici-repentis. Next base: position 29,938 of record NW_027093986.1, read on the forward strand.
CTTGGTGCCTTTCGTCGGTCTCCATTTCGTCGTCTTATTGATACATTGGTTATGTGTCTTACCTCCTTTTTCTCGACAGCCAGTCATCGACAGTGACGTTGCAGAACTACTGGTCTTTGAAATCTTACTATGTGATCATCTCTGTGTCTTAGATACTTTCGCAGGATAACGTGAGTCATCATGGCATATCTAAACATTTGTAACGGTTTGGGACTTGCCAAGACCGACTTGGGTGAGAGTTGGGTACGGCCATCGCTACCACACTTTCTCATCACACACACCTATATAGCTGCAGTTCCTCCATAGCTACACAATGCAACGCAGTCCTCCTCCTCTCCTCACACCGTTACAGTTATGAGCCCGGAAGCCTTTAATTAAATCGCTGCGTTCACCCGATATACAGCTAACAGACAAGCTGTCGATACAACGACACTCAACACTAGGAGCATATTTAGCTAGGTAGTTATGGCAACTCAAGAGCACGAAATGCAGGTGACGAGAGCGTTAGTTACCCTCCGAAAGCCAGACGATTAGTCGAAATAGCTGTTCACGAGGAAGATATCCGCAGACTAGAATGGTCTATAGGAGTACGTTAACCTAGATCTTTCGCCAGAGAGGCTAAAGATGCTAGAAGACGAGAGACCTAAAGAGCTCGAAGTAAGGAGATTTTGAAATCCTCTTACAGACGAGCAGATCGATATCCCAGACTTAACAGCGACAGAGCTCGCTACGTACAACTCATAGGCTAGACGATTCGATCGCGACGAGGCCAGGTGGCTCACGAAGGAGAAGGCTCTCTGAAACCTAAGCCTAGAGATCGTGCAGACAATTAACGTCAAACACCTAGACCTAATCCTTGATTGCGCAGACGCCTATAGCCAGCTAAGAACGCTAAAGAAGCACCTCTGTCTATCGATTGGAGAGAGGAACCACTAACTTAGAGCTCGGTACACAGCAGTCTGCACGAGACCAAAGACCGCAAACTTAGATACATGGTTCGACGAGTGGGTGACGATCACCCGACTCCTTACGGAGGCCAAGATGCCAGAGACGACTAGCAACAGGGCGCAGGAAGAGTTTATCCTGTCGATTAGAGGCCTAGACGATAGCTAGGCAGCTACTTAGCTACAAGACCTTATTAAGAAGGAACAGAAGAATAAAGAATTTCCGCTAATCGCGGATTTGATCGCGGAGTTCAGATTATACTATGGGTGTTTCTCGAAATACCTTGAGCCACCTGGATCTGGTTGGCTTGGTGGCCAAGAACATCAACTCCTATAGTAATTTGTTAGTAAATCGATGCAGCCACGCTTTCTAACACCCACAACGTATTTGAAGTTCATTGTTTGCTGCGATCGCCTCTACTGACTCGCGTTTTTGGTGTTGCAATTTTCTCGAGCCCATCTCATCGCGATGCCAGGCACCGGCCACCGCTTGCAGCCCGCTGTTCTCCAGGCTATCCTCGACCGAATTGCTGCCTGCGAAAGTGATCGAGCCATCTCTAGAGCTACAGGTGCGAGCCGTAACACAGTAGCAAAGCTGAGGTTGAGCTTAGAGTTTTGGGGCGTGCCTTATCCGCCGCGCTGCGTTCGACTTGGGCGGCCATCTATACTCCGGCAAGCTCAGCGCGAAGGCCTTCAGGCATACCTCAATGGCTCACCGGGCGCATACATGGATGAGATGAGGGACTTCTTGTACGACGAGTACGACGTTAGGATAAGCCTTGCGAGCGTTTACCGAGAGCTAGAGAAGATGAGATGGTCTCGCAAGCTTGCAACAAAGCGGGCAAAGGAGCAGAGTGAGCCACTCCGCCGCCTCTATCTTGCCAGGATGGCGCAACACTATAAGGCGGAGCAGATCGTTGCGTTGGACGAGAGCGCCTGCAATGAGCGTACGGGCGACCGCAAGTATGGCTGGTCTCCAATCGGGGAGCCGGTGGAGCTATCACACAGCTTCAGGCGATCAGAACGGTGGTCGCTGCTGCCAGCCATGACGATAGATGGCTACATAAGCTATAAGATCTTTCAAGGCGCGATTACATCTGAGATCCTAGAAGACTTCTTAGAGTTTCAAGTGCTGCCGTTCTGCAATCCTCACCCAGGGCCAGCCTCAGTAATCGTGCTTGATAACGCCTCCATCCATCGATCAGAGCGTGTACGGGTGCTTTGCCAAAGTGCTGGAGTACTCCTTGAGTATCTGCCGCCATACTCACCAGATTTCAACCCCATCGAGAAGAGCTTTAAGCAGCTCAAGGGGTGGATGAAAAGGAATTCAGCGCAAGCGGAGAACTTCATTGACTTTGGGGTCTTTCTTGAGTATGCAGCGCAGCTGGTGTGCTGTAATATTAACTGCAGAAGCTGGTTCCATAGGTGTGGCTATCCCTATTAATTGTGCTTTTAAATGGATGCCACAGTACGTTTCTATAGGTAGATGATACCATACAAATGCGAACGATTACACCTTAATGCGCAACCCACAAAAGCGATTTAATAATTCTAAAAAAATAAGAGCTATTTCTATACATATAGAACTATCTTAGGAAGTTAACCTGTTATAATCGCATAACGTTGTAGTGTTGTACATAGGGCTATCCAAATAGACTATTGTTGCAGCGCATTTGAAACGCCTGAAAAACCTCAACACTATAGCGGGCACGGGCCGCTGTCACCAAAAACGCTCAGGCCACTAAGCTTCAAGCATTCTCGCCATCATCCTCACAAACACTGCTAGACGGTTCAACCACCAATTTCTTGCGCGCAATCTCTTCTCTTTTCTTACAACGTTCGACTCGTCTCCAGTTACGATCTGTGAGACCCTGGTACCCAGCTTGCCATTCTTTTGCAGTGTTTTGTAGCGTGAAAAACCAGCCAGGAGGCTGCTTGAAATCAGTGATCGGAATGGTCTGGTCTGGTCTGGTCTGAGGGTACAGACCAGACCAGACCAGGTGCTTACATAAGGACCGGTCCGACCAGACCGGTCCGACCAACAAGACCGCCAAGAATGAGGCTGAAGCAAAGAAGGAAGCCGAGGAAATGTGTTTTACTACTGACTGTCAATCTAGTCGTCTTCGTTCTCACTATCCTCGATATCGCTGTTCCCCTCAGCTTGGGGCTTTCCATACCAGGCCCGGAGACACTCGCACGCTTCTATAATATCTGCCTTCAGCCTACCACGGCGATCGACGATAGTAAGCTTCGCGCTACTAAAAAGACGTTCGCATTCATCCGACATAGGCGAGATCGCAAACATGTCTAGAGCGAAGCGAGCGAGATCTCGTTGGGAGTCGTAGCGAGATAGCCAGTACGCAATAGCCTCATTGCAACCTGCCTCTTCGTTATGAAGCCGGTCAGTAGAGATGTATTGTTCATACAAATCAGTTGTAGAAACTGGAGCGTCTATTCGAATGCGCTTATGTTCCCGCTGGCGATCAAATGCTGGGTCAGGATCTCTCTCTTCCTGGCTGGTGGTGGCAGCATCTCGACAGGGTACCTTCCCTTATACTCTGTCTCCCAGAGATGCTTCACCGCTAATTGTGCGTTTTCAAACCACCTCTTCTTCTCTTCGTCATGAAGAACCCACTCTTGCCTGAACCATCCCCCTTGCGATATGGATCAAGGATTTGAGCCGCATAATATGCCGGTGGAAGGTCAGTATCTTCAGGGAATCGATTTTGCCAATTCAGCTGCTGATTGTTATAGTACTCAACGCACTTTAACCAAGCAGCATCAGCGCAGCCTTGAAGGTACTTCCATGTAAAGTTGTTATCGTCCTCAGTGTGGATGTCGTGGTAGTGATCCTTCGTCTCGCTTATCTCCCGGAGAAGGCAGTCCAAAGTTGAAAACCAGTCCGCAAGTGACGTCTTCTTACCTTCAGAAAGCAAAGTTGCAGCATAGAAGTCTTTGAGAGCGAGTTCAATCTTTTCAAGCTCAAACCAGTGCTGTCCATCAAGCTTAAAGTTCGCGATCCCTACGGAGCCCTTTCCAGGTACATGACGAGCCGAGAAGAGCTCTAAACGTTCTCGAACATTTAATGCACGTGTAATCGAATAAAACCATGAGTTCCAGCGGGTCGAGTTGTTCTGGATAAGCTCAAGCCCGTCGAATTGCGAAAGATCTCCGCCGATAATAATTGTAGCAAACTCCTCACGCCGTTGTGGAGTAAGCCTGATGTATCGCACCAGGTTGTGAAGACGACCCAAACATCCGAACTTCTTCCAGAGCTCTTCCACCTTCGTATAGTCGCCACGTTGATGATGCTTCTCCAGCTTCGCAAGATACTTCTCACAGTTTCGCCCCATAAGGAACGCCTGGCAACAGAGGTTGATGACATGGCCCAAGCAACGCAGCCGGCGATGACGACGTTGTTTTGACTTCATCCATGGGCAGAGATCCTTGAGTATAAACTCAACAGCGGTATCATTTGCCGAGGCATTATCCAGCATAAAGTATCCAATCTGATCTCCGCTAATGTCGTATTCTTCCAGCAATTCAAGGACCACCGATCCAAGATTCTCTCCAGTATGTTCGCCGTATATACGTCGCATACCTAAAGCGGTAACACGTCGCATGCCGGTAGTATCAATCCACATAGCGACGACGCCTAGGATAGCGTAAGGGTTTGGTGAAGTCCAGAGATCAAAGGAGATAGAGATCCTACTCCGTGAATGGTGTAGGTCCTCCCTAAGCTGTTGCTTCTTCGATATGAATGCATTCATTACCCAGCTTCGGATAGTCTTCGCAGCCTTCGGGAGGTGGTTGAGTAGTGCCGGATTTAAAAAGAGGAGTAGTTCACGAAAGTACTGGTTCTCTAATTGAAAGAAGGCGATATGGCAGTACACAATCCAACGAATTAGAAGCTCTTTAAACTTCTCTACTGACTCCTTCCAGAAAAAGATGCTGGAAGCAGCCCCATCCTTTTGCTGGTCGATTATAGACTTCCGTACAGAACCCTTTCGCTTGATGCCACTCTGGGGATCAATCTGGTGCTTCTGTTCCAGGTGATTCCGGATCCTAGAAGTGCCATTGATGACAAACAACTCTTGCTTGCTCTTCCCAACCCTGCACTCATGGCAGTAATACACCTCTTTCTTATCGCTATCTCGAATGTATTGGAGTCCGTACTTCCAGATGTGTGATGTACCTTGACGGAAATCCTTCCTTGCAATTATTGCACGTTTCACGTACGTGATACCGCCCTGCACGAACTCATCTGGAGATTCGTGATATTGAATAGGAGTGGGTGATAGTATAGGGGTGGGTGATGACGTGGGGATAGGAGATGGAGTAAGAGACGTTAAATCTAGTCTTATAATATTCGATGGGGACGGTGAGGTTGGTGTTGAAGGCTCCATAACAATAGTATATAAGTAGGTTGTTAAGGACTTGATTGTTCTATGTAAGTAGAAGACTTACCTTGATCTTAATGACTCATATTGTGCTAAATTTTCTGGCTAGATTAGTCTAAGATCTAGTCACGTGGACCTATTTATAGCCGGACCGGTCCGATCATCTAGACCGGTCCGACCACGGTCTCAAAAAATCGCCAGACCAGACCAAGTCTTGGCGGTCTAGACCAGACCAAGACCAAGTCAGACCAGACCATTCCGATCACTGCTTGAAATGCTGCGTCCACAACTTCAAGATATCACCAGATGGCTGCATCAAGAGGTTGATATCCATAGCTCCGTCAATACAAGAGTCTTATAAAGCTCGTTAATGTCCTCTCCAACTGTAGGAAATTTTAACTTAAGGTAGTTAAAGAAATTACTAGTATGCTCGTTAATCTCCTGCTCATGATCATATCGGATAGGCGCCCACTGAGATGCACTAGATACCTCAGCTCTTGTTATCGTTGGTGCAGCTGCCTGCAAGTTAGACTCCTGTTGAGGTTGCCTGTTCATCCGCTCAAGCTGTCCAACGATGAGCAGTTTTGTTAAGCTTTTGATATCATCGTCGCCATCTCCAGCCGCCCGCAACTTGCGCGTTTTCTCATGCACCCGCAGGTCCTTTGCTCTCAAAATTGCAAGCCGTACATCATCAGATGGCTCATCGTACGTTGCCCTTCTCGCTGTAATTGCTCTTGCCCACATGGAGATAATGTTGCCGTTGACAAAGAGGTGATCTTCGAAGCGCGCTGGCTGCCTCGCTGTTGGCGCCATCCAGCAGCAATAAGGATAGTTCTCGCAATGGGTATCTGTACAGCGCCATCTATCCCGGATAGCAATAGCATGCCCGCTACCTGCTTGTTCAGCTGCTATTACACCAGCAAGCCCCTCCTCTTGAATCACCGTTGCGGTGCGTCGACGAGGACCGTCGACAACCGTTGGCAACGGCTGCTGCTCCCCTGGAATTTCAGCCAAGATGAGCTCGAAATCGACGTTTACTGGCTCGCTGACATAGTTATCAACCTCTACAACAAGGCGCTGAAAGCTATTCCACGTTGCATCAACACCTCGCCGCAATCGCTTTATCGCGCGCTCGCGTTTGGCCTGCTTAGCTGGGTAAACAACAGTGCAAACAGATGAGATCTTCGCTCTTTTTGGCCGTAATTCTGCAACAACGTCATCTACCCACTGCCATAGGTCGTCGAAATGCAGCGAGTACAGCCGTACGCCGTGCTCGCTATCGGCAGCTTCAGGAATAAAGTGTTTCTCCATATCACCACCAAGGCAAGCCCTCCACCTAACGCGCAGTACAGGATTAACCTCATCCTCTAGCGCTTGCGATGAGCGAGGCAGCCATGGAGTGCCTTCTTGACGTCGGTACGCTGGCTCTCCCTCATCCTCAACACTACCGGCAGCGCCCTTAGCAGCGATCTCATCCTCATCCTCAGGCAGCGGATCGCCATCTCCATCCTCGAAAGTATCCTCATCCTCGCCAACGATATCTTCAGCTTGCGCGGAGGCAGCTGTTTGGGTGGCTTGCAGCTCAGGCTCGGACAACGGGCTTTGACGGCGCGGCGGGGCAGTCGCTGGAGGCGACGGCAGCGCCTCACGGCGGACACGTTTAGGCGTTAAATGGGTAGGATTTTGTCTAGTTGCTGGCGCTCTACGCTTCTGGGAGGACGGGTTAACGCCTTGATCGAATGGCTGCTTCGGCTTACGCTGGCGCTTGGGCGGCATCCCAACAGCAGCTAGATTGAGCTCGCAACAAGCTCCACACAAACAAAACGCTATACACGAACGATTTAGAGTACAGGACTAGCTTCATGGGCTTCTGGAGGTGGGAAACGGCTGCTGCATTAATTTACTAACAAATTACTATGGGAGTTGATGTTCTTGGGCACCAAGCTAACCAGATCCAGGCGGCTCAAGGTATTTCGAAAACCACAATACCGACGTACACGTCCAATCACACACCAACTTCGAGTTTTTCCGAACACGTGAAACTCCATCAGAAACCAACTATATCCATCGAAAGAAATAGATTCCGACTACTCCCAAGCCGTGCAGCCGCGTGGTTGTGGAGATACAAGGAGTCTAGTACCCCAAACGCGACGCGTCCGAACTTTCAGAAGCAAACGCACAGACCAAGCCAAGAAACAACAACAACAAGACAACAGAGAGGCTAAAATGGCCCCAGATAGCGACACTATCGTAGTCCAGCTACCAGAAGACCTCCGGACCTCAAGCACACTGGACGACGAAATGGACCGACGACGAAATGGAGACCGACGAAAGGCACCAAGACACCCAACAACACCCATCGAGCAGACCACCCAAGAAACACCAAGGTTAATTATTCAGCCACCACTAAATAAAGACCAGCGGCATTCTCCCCAGAGATAACTACAAGAGAGAGAAACCCATTCCAGAACAGCCAAGAAAAGAAACCAAGAGCAAAGGACTCAACCCAAGCAATCTTCTGGGCAAGGGACCTAATTCTACAAGCATCTACTATGGCCGAATCCCATCTATCCCAAAACAAACTACTACAACTACTGGACGTCTTTAGAGACTTTACGGAACTAGGCAGGGTTACGCAGCAAATGACTGAGAAGTTTACAGCACAGCTTGCGTACCAGACTGCAACGCTTACAAGCGCCTCCCAACAAGCTACAAAGACACTAAAGAAAGCTGTTAATGCCGCAACTGGACCACAAAACCCAAACAACCAAGAAAAACCAAACAACCAGAACACCCAGAACATCCAAAACACCCAAAACACCCAAAACACCCAACAAAACAAGACATCATACGCTAGCGTAGCCGCCCAGAACAACGGAAACACATGGACTACAGTGTCTACAAAAAAGAAGACAAACAAAAAGCCAGCAAGCTACTACCAAGCAGTCCTTACGCTTACCCAGCCTACGTCTCACACACCACTCCAGATTAGAGACCTAATCAACGAAGAGTTCACAAAGGGCGGCATCAAAGACCCAGTAGTGAAGGAAGTAACAACAAGTAGAAAGAACAATATTATTCTAACAACCACTCCAACCTACTCAGGAGAATACCTAGTCCAACACAAGCATATATGGCATCAAAAGTTTGAGCTAAAGAATGTACAACTACTAGAATCATGGACGAAAGTAGTAGTACATAATGTGCCAACAGAATGGGAGGGAGCAGAGACACTAGAGATACTCCACACAGAAATCCCAGCATACAACAACGGACTACAAATTACTGGCAACCCATACTGGATATCAAGAGAATGGCAAAACAAGAAGAACAGCTCTATTGTAATAGCATTCAAAACAGCCGAAGACGCAGCCAGACTTGGTGGTAGAATTACAATCCTTGGACAAACTCTCTTCACCGAAAAGTTTAAGCCTATAGCAGCATCTACCCAATGCCTAAACTGCCAACAATTTGGCCACCCAGCCACTAGATGCCGAAACCAACCAGCATGCAATTTGTGCGGAGAAGAACATGCAACTACAACACACAAATGCTCAGTGTGTAATACAAAAGGAAAACCCTGCAACCATACACTCCCCCACTGTAGTAACTGCAAAGAGCCCCACTTTGCAAACAGCAAAGAGTGCGAACTCTACCAAGCAGTAACAAAGAGCATCCCCGCAGGATTTTAATGTTGAACAACATTAGGATCCTCCAAGTCAATCTCAACAAGAGCATTACAGCGACTGAGTCTACACTGCAACTTGCAGTTGAACTTAAAGCTGATATAATTGCAATTCAAGAGCCATGGCTAACTACCAACGACAACTACGCAACAGCAAGATCCATAAATCACACTGCGTTTATCCAGATCTTACCAGTAACAAACCTACCCGTCCGCCCTAGGGTTCTATTTTATATATCTAGAACACTAGAAGCAGAGACATTCACCCAAAACGACTTCAAAATAGACCCAGACGCAATGGCTATTACAATAAAAGGTTCTAATTTCCAATTTAACCTATTTAACGTATACAACCAAACAAACGCCGAAGGGGAAAACACTGCCCAGAGCTATACTTAACACTAAGCTTCCGCCAAGTTCTATTTTAGTACTAGATAGCAACGAGCACCATCCATTGTGGGACCCGCTATGCCCAACGACGAGCCAAGGAGCACAGCCATTTATTGACTGGATTGAAGAACAAGATCTAGAGCTCCTAAACACACCAGGAGTAGGCACATTCTTCAGACCACACCTATCTAGAGAAACAGTCCTAGACCTCTCACTTGTCACTCCAGACTTGGCTAGCAAAGCTACGGACTGGCAGACTATACCTGAAACTGGATCAGATCACTACGGCCTCCTATTCTCCATCCAAACAAACGCAGACCTTGTAGAAAACCCGACAAACCAACCCAGATTTAATACTGCAAAGGCTAACTGGGACACCTTCAACAAAGAACTAGAAACGGCAATCCAAAACAGTCAAACCTTGCAAGATATGGACCAGATCAGTGATCCAAGAAAGGCAGACTTAATGGACCTCCTCCTCGGCAACAATACAGAGCTAGAGCAACAGCTAGAAGAGATTGGTAAAGCAATAACTCAAGCAATCCAAACTGCAGCAAACAAAGCTATCCCTATCACTAGACTTGGTCCAAAACCAAAAGCTTGGTGGAACAAAGAGCTGACAAAGCTACGACAAGACACTTCCCACTATAGAAGGATTTTTAAAGAAAAGCTCGAAACTACTGCGATACACGACGCCTACCTAGAGAAAAGAGACTTCCTACGTGCACGAAACACCTACAACAAGGCAATCAAAGACGCTAAAAGGAAACACTGGAATGAATTCCTAGAGAAGGAAGACCCGCAGTCAATCTACAAAGCCATGGCATATACAAAGGATAACAAAGTCGAAAGAATTCCACCTATACAAGGAGAAACATCATTCGACAAGAAATGCCAAGCGTTCCGCAACACGCTATTCCCACCACCGCCCATAACCGAAGCGCCCACATTCACCAACTACCAGGAAAAGAGATGGGATTGGCCAGCACTATCCACGACTGAACTAGAACGAGCATGCTCAAGTCAAGTCAAAAGTAGCACCCAGGACCAGATGCAATAACACAAGACATAATCACAGCCGCGTACAAAGCTCAACCGCAAACAATGTTTAGAGCTTTCTCACTCCTATTCAACTATGGATACCACCCAAAATGCTGGAAACAAGCTACAGGAGCTGTTCTTAAAAAGGCATCAAAACCAGACTATTCAATCCCAAAGCCTACAGAGTTATCACTCTATTAAGCTGTTTAGGAAAGATTAACGAGAGGATCACCGCAAGTAGGCTGAGCAATCTAGCAGAAATCACAGAGCTACTACACCCAACCCAAATTGGGGGTAGACTCAAGAAATCTGCAATAGATGCAGCTATGCTACTCATCGACCAAATTCAGCACCAGAAACAGAAAGGCCAAATAACATCAACTATCTTCCTAGACGTAAAGGGAGCATTTGACCACGTCTCACACAATCAATTCCTGCGAACGCTTAAGAAGCTAGGCCTTCCAATTAGTCTTATCGCTTGGACAAAATCCTTCTTCTCAAACAGATCGCTAAGACTCTCCTTCGACAATAAGACACAAGAATTCTCCGAGATAATAGCTGGGATACCTCAAGGCAGCCCAGTGTCTCCAATCTTCTTTCTTATCTACACCAGAGACCTCTCCCAGGACTACAAAGCTTCAACCTATCCTATATTGACGACCTATCTCTATCGACATCCTCAACATCGCTAAAGAAAAATGTCAAAATACTAGAACAGCAAGTCCGCCTACTATCTCACCGAGGGAAAAACTTAGCGATTATGTTCGATATAGCTAAGACAGAGCTCATCCACTTTACCGCCAAGAAAGAGAGAAAAGAGAAGCCTACAGCTTCCAGACAACACCATTGTAGAACCGAAAGACACAATCAAATGGCTAGGTATCCACATAGACAATAGACTGTCCTTCAAGGAACATATTGCTACACGCGTAAGCCAAGCAAGGAAAGCATTCTATAGACTAGGGAGACTAGCCAACATCGAAAGAGGACTCTCCCCAAAAGCAGTACGACAACTATACCTAGCATGCGTCACAAGCGTTGCAGACTACGGATCACAAATATACTGGAAGAACCAAAGCTACGCCACTAGCCTCCTACAATCACTGCACAACCTGGCGTGTAGAAAGATAATTGGAGTGTTTAGAACGTCACCATCCCTACCAACAAGCATTGAATCCGGACTTACGTCACCTGCAATTAGACTCAACACCAACAACCGAAAGTATGCGTCTAGAGCACACCAGCTATCCAGCAACCACCCAATCCAGAAAGCAATTACAAGGATCACAAATACAGACAAAGCTAGCTACAAAAAGCCAAACCAGCATAGACAACTATATACTATTGTTAAGTCAATCCCAGAGAGAGACAACAATAGCGTAGAAAAGATAATTCCATATAGGTTCAGACCATGGGAAAGTCTTAACTACAAGGTTACTGTATCAAAAAAGAGCAAAGAGGAAGAGGCAATTGCACACGCGGATTATATCCTATCAAGGAGCGGAGATAACTTCACCGCAATCTACTCAGATGCCTCACAACACGACAAGGGAAAGGGATCGGCGTAGGTGTAGTAGCGTACAGCTCCACCCACGAAGAAACCTTTTCTCAAAAGACAAACATTGGATGCTCCCAACTAGTCTACAACGGTGAACTAGAGGGGATAGCACAGGCATTTGAACACGCGGCTATAGTGGCACAAGAAGGCCAAGAGATCTACGTATACGCAGACAACCAAGCAGCAATCCATAGGCTTAACAACCTATCGGACAACCCGGGACAACAGTGGCTACTAAGATGCATCAGAGCTGCAAAGAGAATAACGACAAAGAAAGCATCTATCCACCTGCAGTGGGCCCCAGGACACAACGACGTCAAGGGCAACGAAAAAGCCGACACGCTAGCAAAGGAAGCAGCTAAAGAGAGACCAAAACATCGACCATAGCGAGCCTAGCCTACTTAGGCACAGAAATCAACAAAATACAAAAAACAGAACAACTGATGGAGTACAAGAGGTATACCGACAGGCCCACCAAAAACAGAAGCTCCTACTCAAGGATCTTCAAGCTCAACACACATACAACAATCAAAGTCCCGAAGGGAACACCAAGAGAAATCTCGAGCGCGTTCTACTCACTCAAGCTAGGACATGGATACTTCAACTCCTACCTTAAGAGATTCAACAAGAGAGACTGCAATCTATGTATATGCTACAAACCACAAACACCACAGCATCTACTTCTAGATTGCAAACAGTACAAAACACATCGAAATACACTCAAAGAAGCAATACCACACAGACCATCACCCTCCCACTCCTCCTCCAAACAAAGACAGGCATCAAAGCTACTCTAGCCTTTATTGCAAGTACTAGGATTGGCACGAGAAAATGGCACCTTGGGCAAACCACCGAACAGACAGACACTGTATAAAACTACAAAAACAATATTTCCTTATCTAAAAGAGCCCGCTGCTACATCTCTTTCTATTCACCACACTGCTCTTTAGCACCCGCGCCAATGGAAGACTAGCTCTGAAATTGGAGTACGCAAAACACCACCCAAATTGTACAAGACCCATAGAAACTCCACAACGACCATCATACATAGAACGGCTTAGCCAAAGTCCTACATAGTCACCGACTGATACAGGACTCTAATGGAAATATAATAATAATAATAATAATAATAAGAGATTCAACAAGAGAGACTGCAATCTATGTATATGCTACAAACCACAAACACCACAGCATCTACTTCTAGATTGCAAACAGTACAAAACACATCGAAATACACTCAAAGAAGCAATACCACACAGACCCATCACCTCCCACTCCTCCTCCAAACAAAGACAGGCATCAAAGCTACTCTAGCCTTTATTGCAAGTACTAGGATTGGCACGAGAAAATGGCACCTTGGGCAAACCACCGAACAGACAGACACTGTATAAATCTACAAAACAATATTTCCTTATCCCAAAAGAGCCCGCTGCTACATCTCTTTCTATTCACCACACTGCTCTTTAGCACCCGCGCCAATGGAAGACTAGCTCTGAAATTGGAGTACGCAAAACCACCCAAATTGTACAAGACCCATAGAAACTCCACAACGACCATCATACATAGAACGGCTTAGCCAAAGTCCTACATAGTCACCGACTGATACAGGACTCTATGGAAATATAATAATAATAATAATAATGTATCAATAATAGCTCGCCAAAGTCTTGAACAGCGTCATTCACAGAAAAGCAGGATGCCCGTGTATTTTGCGGCTGTGAAGATGTCTAGCGTACACAATGCCTTTGAAGATTCTTTGAGTTGAGGCACATTGTGTATGTCGTCTCGGCCATGGGAGAGACCCAACATTGCAGCGTGCACAATGTCCATTATAGGATATCTCTTTGTTTCTTTCCCACAAAGCACGAGGAGAATGCCTACAGATAGACGTCTGAAGCTCGAGTGGAATTTCCTGTCGTTTCACCAAACTTCACCAAAAACGAAGACTACAATTGCTCTGATCATCACTAGCAGATTCTCGTTTTGACATGCAGATCACTATGCCGTCTCATCCAAAATCCAACAACGACTATGTCTTCGTACGTAACAAGCGCACAAAAGAAATCGCCATCCGCCGCGCAAACGAGTTTTCCTCACACCCAAAAGTCTCTAAACCACTTGAAGACCGTGTCTTGCACTACATCGGCTTAGACCGAAAAGTAGCATGCCGATGCAGCGATCCCAAGCGACACTATGAAAAGACAATTAGCGTAGCACCCGAGTCAACCCATCTCAACCAGAGTTGCTATCAGTCAGTTCAGTCAGTCCGGAGCTCTCTGGACTGACTGAACTGACGTCCTGAGGTCACTGAACTGGAC